>NC_058135.1:139465712-139621306 GCF_016433145.1 Gracilinanus agilis
TAGAGTTCACTACAGAGAATTAAACATAACATTTCTCTACATAGGAATACAGATTATTAGATCTCACTGAGGCCCTTAAAAAGGCAAATTTAAAAATTATAAGTTTTCTTTCTTTCCCCTCTGTATTTTATTTACCTTTTCAGGTTTCTCTCAATTTTTGTGGTTGGATATCAAACTTTCCATTTAGCCCTGGTCTTTTCTGTGCAAATACCTGGAATTCTTCAATTTTGTTGAATGCCCATACTTTCCCCTGGAAATATATAGTTAATTTTGATGGGTAGTTGATCCTTGGTTGCAGGCCCAGCTCTCTTGCCTTTCTGAATATCGTATTCCAAGTCTTACGGTCTTTTAGCATGGAGGCTGCCAGATCCTGTGTGATCCTGATTGGTGTTCCTTGATATTTGAATTGTCTCTTTCTGGCTTCTTGTAAGATTTTTTCTTTTGCTTGAAAGCTTTTGAATTTGGCAATAATATTTCTAACTGTTTTCTTCTCTGGATCGAATGTAGTGGGTGTTCTATGAATCCTTTCGATGTCTATATTGCCCTCTTGTTGTAGGACTTCAGGGCAATTTTGCTGAATAATTTCTTTTAGTACGGAGTCCAGGTTTCTATTAATTTCTGGTTTTTCTGGAAAACCAATTATTCTCAAGTTGTCTCTTCTAGACCGGTTTTCTTGGTCTGTCACTCTCTCATTGAGATATTTCATATTTCCTTCTATTTTTTCAGTCTTTTGACTTTGTTTTATTTGTTCTTGTTGTCTTGAGAGATCATTAGCTTCTAATTGCTCGATTCTAGCCTTTAGGGACTGGTTTTCGGCTATAATCTTTTGGTTTTCCTTTTCAATCTGGTCATTTCTGGTGTTCAATTTGCTTATCAGTTCATTTGATTTCTGAGCCTCACTTTCCAATTGCAAGATTCTACCTTTTAAACTGTTATTTTCTTGACAGATCTCTTCCATTTTCCTCAAAATCTCAGTTTTGAACTCTTCCATAGCTTGTGAGTTTTCCTTATTTAAGGAGGGTCCGGATGCTTGTTTGTTCTCCTCCTCTGTTTGCTCAGTTGTCTGGATTTTCTCTGTGTAAAAGCTGTCAAGTGTTAAAGACTTCTTTTTCTTGTTATTATTCTTTCTCTTCTGAACTTCCTGAGGCTGAGTAGCCATTGTTAGCCCAGCAGTTTCTCAGATTTATCCTCGTGCTCAATGTCTGTCCGCGATCTATTGGCTCCTGAGGTCTGAGTTCTGGTTTTTTCCAGGGTCAAGCCCCCTGGTGGGCCCCCTTGCTTGATCCTCTGCCGGAGGTTTCTTTACAAGTCTCAGGGCGCTGCTTCCACAGTCGTATACCTGTCCACACTGGTTCCCCACTTAGGCTTTAGTTCCTGGCTGTGTCTGTCTCCACCCACGCCTCCGCAGTGCCTGCGTTCTGCTCAGCCTGCGTTGTGCGCCCTGCATCCTGCTCCCGCACTCAGATTTCGCCTGCTTTTTTTGGCTTAATGGGGTCCTAAGTCTTGCTGCTCTCAGGAACAGGTCTCGGAGCTGCCAATGACTCGATGGGTGCCCCAAACTTGCTCTATTTCTTTTTAGCTGGCTTCGGAGCTATAGGTTGTGTGTGTGGAGGGGGTGGGGGTGGGGCGGTTGCTCAGCCCGCGATTTCGTGAGGGCTGTTTCACCCCTTTATAGCATGGAAATGCCTCGATTCCACGTACCTTCCACGCTGTGCCCTGTTGTGGGGTTCCTCCGTTCGTCTGGACTTGTTTTTATGTCCCCTTGAGGAGTTTTGTGTGTTTTGGTCAGGAGAGGTTAAGAGCTGCTTCTTACTCTGCCGCCATCTTAACCCGGAACTCTTCTATGGTACTTTTTAGCAAGAAAAAATTACTTACTTAACTCATTTAATTATATTTATATTTTGTTTCTATGTCTGAGATTGTGATTGCTATCCTTGCTTTTTCTAAGTTCAGATAAAGAATAATAGATTCTGCTCCAGTCCTTTATCATTACTCAGTGTGTCTCCTTGTTTCAAAAGTATTTATTGAAAACAGACTATTTTAGGATTCTGTTTTTCAATCCATTCTCATATCCTTTTCTATTTTATGAGTAAGTTCATCTCATTGACATTTACAATTATGACAATTGACTGTGTTTTTCCCTCCTTCCTTACTTCCCTCTGTTTGTTCTCTCTTTCCTTTCATTTTGTCTTTTTATTACAAATAATTTACTTCTGCTCATGATGTCCCCCAATTCTTCTTCCCTTCTATAAGTTTCTTCTTTCACTTTTCCCCAACACCTTTTACTTTCTTTTAGAATAATAGATTTCTATAACTGAGTGAATACATTATTCCTGCTTTGAACTAAATCTGATGATAGTAAGGTTCTAGTATTGCCCACTCCTCCATCTTCTCCTCCTATAAAATAATTCTTTAAAGCTTCTTTTATGTGATATAATTCATCCCCAACTATTTCTCTCTTCATTCTTCAATCAGTGCCATCTTCTTCCTCCTCTCTTAAATTTCTTTTTTCAGATAGTTTCCCATTGCATAAAATTCACACCCATACCATCTATTTATAGTCCTCTTGAATGCCTAATATTGATAAAGTTCATAGGAGTTGTAAATATCATCTTTTTATATAACCTCATAAAATCCTTTTCTCTTCCCTATTTACTTTTTTATGATTCTCTTGAGTCTTCTGTTTACAAGTCAAATTTTCTATGAAGCTCTAGTCTTTTCATTAGAAATTCTTGAAAGTTCTGAGTTTCATTAAATATCTATTTTTTTTCTCTTGAAGTATTATACTGTTTCAATGGGCAAGTGAATAAAGGTTAAAATCCTAGTTCCTTTGCCTTCCACAATATCATACTCTAAGCCCTTCAATCCTTAATAGTAGAAGCTGCTTAATCCTGTGTAATTCTGACTGTCTCCCTGATAGTTAAATTGTTTCAGACTATTTGAATTATTTTTTCTTTTGGTCTGGAAGTTCTTGAATTTGGCTATAAATTTTTTGAGATTTTTCCATTCGAGATCTCTTTTAGGAGGTAATCAGTGGATTCTTTCAATTTCTATTTTTATCCTTTGTTTCTAAGATGTCAGTGCAGTTTTCCTTGATAATTTTTCTAAAAATAATGTCCAGGTTACTTTTTTGCTCTGTTCTTTTTGCAGGCAATTAAATAATTTATAAATTATTTTGCTGCAATCTATTTTCTAGGTCAGTTGTTTTTCCAATGAGAAATTTCATGTCTTCTGTTTTTTCATTCTTTTGCCATTTGTTTGTTTCTTGAAGCTTCATGGAGTCATTATTTTCTACTTCTTCAACCTAAATTTAAAGAATTATTTTCTCCAGTGACTTTTTGCACATCCTTTTCCAATTGTCCAATTCTACTTTTAAGGACTTATTTTCTGCAGCAAAATTTTGGATATCTTTCACCATTTTTGTGTTTCCTTTACTTTTTCATAGGTTTCCTGCATTATTCTCTCCCCCCCATTTTTCTTCTAATTCTCTTATTTGATTTTTTTATTTTTATTTTGAATATTTTCCCATAATTACATATTTCATATTCTTTCTCTCTCCCCAAACTCCCCTAGCCCCACTTAGCCTATGAACAATTCTACTGGGTTTTACATTGATCAATACCTAATCCATATTACTGATAGTTGGACTAGAATTATTGATTAGTGTCTACATCCCCAATAATATCCCCATCAGCCAATGTGTTCAAGCAGTTGTTTTTCTTCTGCATTTCTCCTCCCACAGTTCTTCCTCTGAATGTGGCTATTTTTCTTTCTCATAAGTCCCTCAGACTTGCTCTTCTTACAAGTCCCTTTTCTTATAAGTCACAATCAAACTGTCCTGGACCATTGCATTGATGCTAGTAGAGAAGTCCATTACATTCAATTGTGCCACAGTGTGTCAATCTCTGTGTACAATGTTCTCCTGTATCTGTTTCTTTCACTCTGCATCAATTCCTGGAGGTCATTCCAGTTCACATGGAATTCCTCCATTTCTTTATTCCTTTTGGCACAAAAGTATTCCATCACCAACAGATACCACATTTTGTTCAGCCATTCCCCAATCAAAGGACATTCATTTTCAAATTTTTTGCCACCACAAAGAGTGAGGCTATAAATATTTTTGTACAAGTCTTTTCTTATTTGATTTTAAGGACTTTTTAATAGCTCTTCCATAAGATCTTTTTGAGCCTGAGACCAATTCATAGTTTTCCTTGATACTTTATTATGTGGCTATTTCTGTCCATGCTTTCCTCTTCTGTTTGTATACTGATCTTCCTGTCACTGTCCTAACTATCCAGTCAGACTTTAAAAAAAAAAAACAATTCATTTGGTGATTTTTTAAAAACTCTATAGCAAAGTTGAGCTATTTTGTAAACTGTAGAGGGTACTGTCACATATTTATTGTCCTAAGGTTTGTGGTCTTGCTTCTAGTTTGTACCAGCCCCTGGCACCTTGCTTCTGGTTTACATTAATAGGACTTTTCCTGCTAGCTTGCCATAGTGGGAAGCCTCACTGATGTCTTGAACTCTTGGGTGATATCACTGTGGGTTTCTATTGAAACAGAGACTCACTGCCAGACAGCTCCTTGAGACTCCTGGACAACTTCAGGGATATAGCCTCACTGCTGGCCATCCCCAGGGTAGAACCTCACAGCTGTCCAACCCTTAGCGATTTAGCCTTGCTGCTTGTTTGACCCAGAGTTGGAGACTAACAGGAGGCTTAGGTCAGGTTAAAGCCTCACTGTTGAGGGAGTATAGCCTATTGGGGTGCAGTCTACCATTGCTAAATCCTGCTAAATTTTTCTCCCCTCCAACCCCAGTGAGATAGACTTCTTGGACTGAGTGACAGGCTACTTTGGTCTGGTAAGCAGATTCTCTCTTCCAAAATTTGATGTGAGGCATTTATTTAGAATTTTTTGGAGGGAAATTTTGGAGGTTTTAAGAGAATGTCTTCTTTGTTCTTCCATCTTGTCACTGAAAGTTTTATTGTTTGTTTTTGTTTGGATTTTGTGGGGAGGGGGTTTAGCTTTTACACAGAAACATTTACTTAAAAAGGCATAATCATGAATATACAAACTTACTCTTCCAACACAGGAGAAGTTTAATTTTCCTACTCTTACCAGCTTTACAACTCCTTAGTCACTAGGAAAGGGAAAGACATTAGTTTCATAGCTTGTCTTAGTTCATATAGAGAACAGAATCAGTTCCAAGTCTCAGTCATTTATTGAAATTTTCTTCATTTATCTTGTATTTCTTATGAGAAGTTATTGTTTCATTCACTCTGTTCATATCATTAGCAGCAGCAGAGTGGCTGGTATAATAGGTAGTTATTATAAGATAGTAATTGGTGGATTTTTATTCTATGAAAATATTCTTGCATGTCAGAATTATGGCATGTGATATATTGGAGGAGTAGCATTCAAAATGGAGGAAAAAAGTGTAAGGATTCCTCTTTTTCCATGCTTGTTTCGACAGTAAATCTGAACATGTCCCAAAGAACCTGAAAGTGGTATGGGCATATTATATTTATTTCCCATTAAGAAATATAGCTATCTTTTCTAGACAACCATTGATTCTATAAGGTTAGTATGCCTTGAATTCAGTTTTTCTCATTAACTGCAAAACATTTCATCTTTTACTTTGAAGATCAAAAGGTGGTTTTGCATAACCATGAAGTGCTAAAAGTGATTTTTACAAAAGCAATATAAAATCACTTTTTTTTTCCTTTTTAATATTCCAGTGGTCATAATTCTAATAAATAAAGGCTAAAAGTAAGGATTTTGTGTTTTGTGTCCATCATAGTCAAGCCTCTACAGTGATCATGAGGTATTCATAAAAGCCATAGTCTATTAGCTAGATATAAGGATAATAATGACCACCATTTTGATTATATACAGAATTGCTCTTTTAATTTCAAATCTCCTCATTGAACTTGTAATATTGTAAAATGATGATAAGAAAAAAAATTTCCTTTGGAATGTATCTTTTGAAAAGAAAAAGAAAAAAAGGAAAAATCTATTCTTTATCAAAAAACATGAAAAAAGGATTTTTTTTACAATTTTGACAATCTTTTTTTGTGGTGGTACATAAAATGGGAGAGTGGGAAATTATCCTGTGAATGTAATTGATGTAGGCAGTCAATCTGGATTACTGTTTCAACTCTTCACTTCAATTTTCTCATGTAGACTCAACCAATGATTCTGATTAAAGGTGGTTTCCAAGGAAGCTTGTTGAAACAAAAGGACATATTTGAATTCTTAAGATTAATAATTCTCAAAAAAATGATTTTCACTCATGAAAACCTTATGCTTCATTATTAAATCATAGAGTTGTTTTTGTTGTTGTTGTTGTTGTTGTTGTTGTTGTTGTTGTTGTTTTTGCAGAATGAAGATAGAATCATACCTTTCTCCTGAAAGTATAAAAGGAAGAAAAATATTCCTGTTTCAGTTTTCCTAGTAAATGCTGCTGCTGTCATTTTTAAAAGTCATCTATACTAAAACCCCTACATTTTTCATATTCATAAAGTTATTCCCTAAGCACTCCCTGAATCTATTTTTTTTTTGCAATCTGTGACCTGTGGTTACTCTGGAGAAAATCCATAATAATAATAACTAACATATCATAGAAATTCCTATGTTCCAGACACTGTGCTAAATACTTTATAATTATTACTTCTATTGATAATCAAGACAACCTTCCATAATAGGTGCTATTATTATACTAATTTTGGGAATGAATAAACTGAGTCAAACAGAAGCTAAGTCATTTGACTAGTGTCACATATAGTGAATGAGTATTTGAGTCTGGATTCAAATTTAGGTCTTCCTGATTCTTGCCCTGACTCTCTATCCATTGAGGTGAGGAAATTAAGAAAAAAAATACTTTTTTTTTAAGTGTGTGGAATTATTTTCCTTTCAAGTTTCTGAAGAATGAAAGTTGATAATAACTGCAGGGGCATTAAAGGGGTTGATGTTAGTTGTGAGTAGTGTACAATATATCACCAACTAAGAATAGTTACAAAGAAATGTGAAGGCAGGTGGCACCATAGCTTAGTGCAGTGATGGTGAGTCTTTGACACACGTGCCACAAAGGGCATGCAGGTCCCTCTCTGTGGGTACACCTGCAGTCACCTACCAGAGTTCATTACTAGAAAGCTAGAGGGACCCAAAGAGGAGATGTTCCTCTCCCCCTCTCCATGCTCCTGAGGACATTCCTCACTTTACCTGTACCTCTGTCCCACAGCTCAATGCAAGTGCTTCCTCCCTCCCCTATATGGGGTAAGATGGGGTAGGGCCTCACATGCTTCCTGAGAGTGTGGTGCAGATGACAGCCTATTAGGTCTGTGGCGAAGATCATTCCTGTGGTGGGGTTGAAAAGGAGCTAGGTTTGAGAGGAGCATAGCTCACAGTGCAGCACAAAGCTGGAGGGGAGCAGAGCATTTGGGCAACTCTCATCCCCCTTTCCATATGTGCCTCTCATCACCCACCTCCCTGCTCAGCAGCACAATGAAAGTGCTTCTTCCGTCCCCAGTCTGGGTTAAAAGGGTGGGGTCCTGGGGGGCAAAAAGGGGAGGTGAGGTGTGGTACTTAGTCTCTAAGGGAAGCTTGACAAGGTACTCGATCTCTGAGGGTAGGTGGGCATGGCACTTGGTCTGAGGGGTGGGGTCTGGAACTCCATCTCTAAAAGGTTCACCATCACTGACCTAGTGGAAAGAAACCAGCCGTGGAGTCAGAGGAACAGACTTTAAATTCTGATTTTGCAATTAGCTGTATAGGTTTGGACAAGACATTTAATCTCTCTTTGCCTCAGTTTCCTTGCCTGCAAAAGGGGGATTGGACTATATAGAACCTAAGTTCCTTTCCAATTCCAAATCTATGATGTTCTGACATCTCAGCTGTATATGAGACTGGCTAAGGTAGCGAAGGGGTTATGTGACAAGTGAAATAATTGCTGTATATAGTGTGTATTACTTCATTGGAGTCTATAAAATATTATAAGAAATTAAGCCCCTGAGAAGAGTCCTGTGGAGGACTGATAGACAAGAGTCATGCTTGATGAGAGGTAAAATGGGTGGCACTTCACATTATTGAAAGAGGTAGTTTCATCAATACAATTGTAGATCCATCAAATTATCAAAGTATTTTTATCATTTGATCTGAGAAACTCTTTGAAAATTTTTGTATTAAAAACTAACAAATAAAAAATAACTTCAGAACAGAAAGATGTTAGAGTGTTAGCATAGAGCCAAGCTCTTCACAACCCATCATCCCTGTTTCTAGGGGAATCACCCCCATGGAGAAGGTTCCAACATCATCACCAAGAACACCAGTTATCAACTAACTATTACTTGGGGCAGGCAAGGCAGTCTGGCTGAAGCAGAAAGACACCCTGAGAGAGAAACATTTTCCAAATATGGTAGTATTTGGATAATATTTGGAAAATAGAGAGTAGCATTTTCCAAAAGGGTCAAAGGCTCCTACTATCCTTAAATACCCTCAAATCGTGGTGGAGACAATACATGACTTTGCTCTATAGAGATAGCAGTTACCTTCTTCCTTTTTTCCCCTTTGTACCCACACACAGACCATCAGTTCTTCTTCCAGCAGAAAAGCAGTGTTTATGGAGATGAGATCTGACAACCGCCTCTCTAGGTGCTGTTTCTTTTGTCTCCTCACCAACTAAACCTACTGAAAATCCTGATAATAAAATTTGACTGGAGCCCTTTAGTCATCAAATACTTAAATATCAGAAATCAATTAGTAGAAAAGAAATTAAAGAAGATATAGTGTAATCTGTTTTGTCAATATACCCTAAATATCACTGGACTTTTCCATCCAATTTGCAAATGAACCTTCTAATGTATGTTTTCTTCCCCTAAAAGAATTTGGTGACAAATGTAAAGACATTCAGGAGAGGTGTTCAGAAAACAGGAGCCTTGGGGTCTATTTCTAGTAGACAGGAGACCAGAGAATATGTAGAAGGCTATCCACACTTAGAATATGAAGACAATGTGGCTTTAATGGGTTTAAAAGCACAGATATTTGGTGATGGGGTAAAGGAACCTCATGCTATTCTTACCACATCTTATATTTGTCGAGTTTTGCACATTTGGACATATAGCTTCATAGATTTAGAGGTAGAAGAAATATTTTAGGTCAATTAATTCAATCCTCTCATTTTTAGATTAAAAAGAAAAAACTGAGGTCCAGAGATGTGATCACTTGATATAGATCACAAAGGCAACAGGACATAATATTCATGATGAATTTGTATAGGTGAACTACATAATTCATGAGGATTCTTACAGCTCTATTTCTATGATTTTATCAACCTAGGTGAATTTTACTCCTCAACAAATAGCTATTGTGATTCTGTCAGACATCAGTCTTCTAGACATCTCCCTCTTTCTGTTTATTCACTGATTTGACTTCTTTCCCTTTCATGTGCATTCTCTCTCATTTTTGAACCCTCACCTCCTTTCCTCTTGTTGGATACATTTGCAAAGCAAAGTTTATATTTTTCCTGTAGGTTACATATATGTCTAAATGAATTTGTCTAGAAGTAGCTCACAAGAAGTTATAAAGTGTTATCTTTAGACTCTTCCCAAACTTCTCTCCAAGGAATACTTTGATTCTTACCTGGAAGGGAGAGGGTTTTGGATAACTAGGTTGGCTCTTCTGCCCAACTCAGAAAGTGCATACCAATCTAGAACTGAATCTAGTCCACCCACACCCCATGCTGTTAGTCTACAGAATATTATATTTATGTACAAAGTGTTTCTGATTTCAATCCTTTAAAAAAAGAGGTACAGCTTTTACAAAAACGACTCACTTCCCACCAAAAGCTATTTATACGAAAAAACCACAAATAGTAAATGAGCCTATTTGTCCAAGCAGATAGCAAACCTAATTCAGTGAAGTGATTATATAATAGAATATGCCAGACAATATATAGAATGAAGGAGCTTTCCTCTGGCAGGGAGCCATTTTTGCTCAACCGAGAGAGAATCATCATGTCACCTAAAGGAAAACTCCCTGAAGTATCAGCTCCTCTAAGTATAAACTACTTCCCAATCCCTCTCTCCCCATCCAAACTCTTATCCCAAAAGCAGTCTCTTTTGAAATAGGAAGCAAGAAGGTATCTCTTCTCATAAACTCTTCATCTACCCTTCAGGAGGAACACAGATTCAAGTAATTATTCTTGCCACCAATAAAAAAAAGTATTGTGCAATGTGCAGCGGGCTTAAATTCTAAGCAACATAAGTACATAATTATGCAGCCTTTTTTTTTTTTGCACTACCTGTAGACTTGTCTTTAGCAGAAGGTACTGTTCTGTGCTGCTGGAGAACCATTGTGCTTGCACAATCAGAAAAATGGCAGGGATGCACAATGCGTCGAAACCATATGCTTTTGGGCTCCTGGATGCACTCCTTCCTCATCTCTGCTTCTCAGAAACCTTACCTACATTTAAGGCTCCACTCAGCTGACACTTTTTTTTTTTTTTTATGAAACCTTTACCAATAGCACACAGTGTTAGTTCTTCTTTTTCTGTAATTCCTTTTGATTTTATCTATATATAGACTTGCTCCCAAGACCTTTAAACCCTTTATGGTAGGCATTGTTTGTTTCAGTTTTTGTTTGTTTATTTAATACTTAGAACATTTTTTCTCTTTTCTTTCTTTTTTAATATATATATATATATTTTTTTTTCTCTTTTCTCTTTTTATTTTTAAATTGCAGGGCAGGGAATAAACTTATAATTTCATCAGAATGGGGAATTTCTATGATGGCAAAATCTCTTTACCAAGATAGAGTTGCAACTTATGAGAAGTTTGAGACATTCCTCAACTAGCCTGGGTCAGAAGCTTGATAGACCCAGATCTTATGGATTTCAAATATAGCTTGTGTGACTTGTGAAGGCTTTTAAAATTTTATTTGTTTATTTCTTTTAATCTGGTTACTAAATTATGGAGTGTTTTCTTGCCCTAGAGTATAAACTTGCTGATACCTACAGAGGTTGCCCAAAATATCATTTCTTTCTGAATTTTTTTTCAAAGAAGCATCAAGAAGAGAATTGGTAAGAGAATATCTATTTCCTAATGCTTTTTTGGAGTTTATAAGATCTAGTGTTGGAGCTGGAAGTCACCTGGGAAGTTTAATCTACATCTTAGTTTAGAGAGAAGGAAACTGAGGATCAACAAAGGAAAAGTCTTCTGCCCTTGGTCACACAAGTAAGTAAGTAACAGAATCAGGATTTGGAGGCAGGTCCTCTCATTGAAAATCTAATATTTTCTTTCTCACAAGAAGTTATGCCTCTCAATTAATAAAGAGAATTTGGCTGATCACCACTCAAGTTCTATTGCTGTTGAGATTTCTTGAAGTGACTCTTTGTTGTCTTGATTGACAGGGCAATTATATGGGTTTTAAGTAGTCATGCTTATGCTGTAAATTCTTAAGAATAAAATTTTCAAGTGTCTTAAACTGTAGATAGCCTTCAAAATTAGCAGATAGTTAGCAATAAAGATTTTGGAACAAATTTATGAGCTTGAAATGCTGGTTCCAGATTTTCTTTGGAATGCAGCCCATTACTATGAATAATTTAATCACACTTAAATACCATAGGCTTTGTAGAAATAATATTTCTTTTTTATTTGATGTCTTTAGTCTAAATAGAAAAATGGTTAAGTGATGACATGTGGGAGGGTATTTGGTGGCCATAAAATACCCCATAAAATGCTTAAAGATTACAATAACTTTTTTATTTGAAATTTAGTATTATAAAAATGTAGGAAAATTGTGTTTTTTTCTTTTAAAAGTGATATGTCTGGGGCAGCTGGATGGCTCAGTGGATGGAGAGCCAGGCCTAGAGATGGGAGGTCCTAGGTTCAAATCTGGCCTCAGACACTTCCCAGCTATGTGACTCTGGGCAAGTCACTTGACCCTCATTACCTAACCTTACGACACTTCTACCTTGGAGCCAATACACAGTATTGATTCCAAGACGAAGGTAAGGGTTTTTTAAAAAAAAAGAAATAAAAAAAAGAACTAATACACAACATTGATTCTAAGAAAGTAAGAGTTGTTTTTATTAAAGTGCTATGTCACTTTTTTAATAGACATTGTATGTGTTTAATGGCTGTAATATCTGACTTTGAATCATTAGTATAAGATAGATAATGATCTCCCTGTGTACACACAAATGTATATATAGACAAAATAACTATAGGATAACCCAAAAATAGGTTTAGAGTAATTTTAAGCTTCCTCTCTTTCTCCCTCTCTTTCCTTCTCTCTCCCCCACTGTCTTCCTCTGTGTCTCACTCTCCCTCTCTCCCCCTCTCTCTCTTTCCATCTATCTTTGTCTCTATCTCTCTCAATAGATATTTGTGTATATACATATATATATATACACATATGTGTATGTGTGTTTATTTACCCCCACACATTTCACATATGTCTTTTATTCACTTCATAATGCCATCCATATTATGTTGTTTCCATGTAGACTTTAAATCTTTAATCAAATGACTCACATCATTAAATTAATTTATTAAATATTCCATAAAATAGTTTATCGTAACAGTACCTTTTCATACTTCATAATATTTTAGAAAGAAACAAATTTGTATATGTGTATATGTACATATATATATGTACTCACATATATGTATGTATACAAATACACATAATTCTCATAAATTCCAGTGGTTCCCTGTTGTGATTACAATATGTGCTCCTTTGTTTGGCATTTAAGTCCTTCACAACTTGGTTCTAACTTTTAAACTTTATTGATTACTCCCCCTCATGCCATTTAGAGTCTAGTTTATCTGTCCTTCCTTCAATTCCTAACCCATAACATTCTACATCCTATCCCTCTCCTCTCCAAGCCACTGTGCATACGATGCACAAGATGCTTCCTTTATGCCTCTGCCTTCTGGAATCTTTAGTTTTCTCCCAAAATCAATTTATATCCTACATCTAAGTGATGGTTTTCCAGCTCTTGGTGCCTGCTCCCAACCAAAATGATCAATTATGATTTTGTATGTATTTGTTTGTTTTATTCTTCTCTGTGCACTTGTTGTGCCTCCCCTCCTAAAATGAGAAATGAAATCTCCTTGAAAACACAGAACATTTCTTTTCTGTCTTTGGATCACCAGCAAAGTGGCCAAGGTGCCTCATATATCATATTTTCTCAATCGCATGAATGCTGGTGTACTTGTGTCTGCATATATACAAATAATCCTCCATCCATTAGAACAGTGGTTCCCAAAATTTTTTGCTCTACTGCCCCCTTTCCTGAAAAAATATTACTTAGTGTCCCCTGGAAATTATTTTTTTAAATTTAATAGTCATTAATAGGAAAGATAAATGCACCCACCTGTGGCCATTACCACTCTATGGATCACTGCAGCACACACCAGGGGGCGGTGGCGCCCACTTTGGGAATCACTGCATTATAATGACATCATTCCTATCATTGATTACTTTGCAATCATTTCCAAATGACATGTCACACAGATGTGAATATGGCTATAATGCTGCTATAGATATACATACAGGATACACATTTATGCACCTATACCCACACATAAGCACACTATATTGTTATTGTGTATCATCATATAAGCATATTATTTTGTGATTTCAGTTATTTCATTCATGTCCAAATCTTTGTGACCTCCTTTGGGGTTTTCTTGGCAAATGTACCGGAGCATGAGGAGTGAGGTCTAGCTATCCCCAGATATATTACACACACACACACACACACACACACACACACACACACACACACACATATACATGCTACACATACACATTTATGTAGGTAAATAACATGCTTACACACATTTAGCACATGATAGTTGCTTAATAAACCTTTGAGGGTCATTATGAGAACCCAATGAGGCAATGTTTGAAAAGTACTTAGCACAAAGAAATCAATATATAAATGCTAGCTGTGATGATCATCTCTATGTCTCCATCGGGAAAGTGGGTACTAGTTGTTGCATCAATTGGGGAAATCTCAGTTTGGAACTGTCTCCCAGTAACTGAGATGCCCAGCAGATCTGTACATTTACTCTAGTGAGCTGCCTGAGTTCTAGGGGCTCCAAGAAATTAATCACACAGTAAGCATCCAGGTTAGGAACTAACCCAGGTATTGAGATAAAAAGCTGAGATTCTCTATATATCATCACTATTATAAAAATAAATATATTCCCCCAAACAAAGTTTAGGATTTAACCCTCTTTGTGCCAAACTCTCAGGATAAAGGAAAATATTTTCCAAGCTGCCGTTGTCTTCTGGGATATTGAGGAAACCTTTTAGCTTCAGCCAAAAGGGATGGCTTCCTGGATTAGCCATCAGCTTCACAGACATCCTGGCACCATTAAAAGTTCAAAACCTGGCAACACTGAGTACTCAGAGCTTCCTACAAAGACAAACAAAATTCCATTGTGGTAGACTCTGTGGTTTGCTTTTGGACTTTTTGTGTAATTTAAAGATCCCTAAAATTTTGTTCCAGGAGTTCATCTTCGCCCCCTTCAATTTCAAATGACTCTTTTTCCAGTTGTATTATATTCCCCAGTTGTAAAGTTGCCTCATGTAGTGCAGGGGTGAGGGGGCATGTTATTTGGCTTTTGATTTATTTTATTTATTTATTTTTTTAGTGCTCAAAGTCTTTTTAGAGGAAAGATTAAAAAAAAACCCTTTCATGCTCAATCAGGGCTGAACTGTACTGAAATGAAGTTTTATCATATTTCAGAGGAGGTACATAAATCTCATGTAGATGCTGTTATTCTTTCCTGTTACAGACGATTATAGAATCTAAGTTCTCTGAGGGCATGGGCTTATTTTGTTTTTACGTCTAAATCCCCAGTGCTTAAAACAATATCTGACACAGAGTGTGAATTTGATAGACACTTGTCAAATGAGAAAATTTGTATGAATTAGGAAGTGGTTAGCAATGGAGATAATAGCTGAAAGGACCAAGTCATTTCTGCCTGGAGTAAGTTATTAGCCCTTTGATTACTTGAAGCATTCCTCTGACCTTTTTGTTCACTATAGCCTCAGAAGCAGATTGACACAATGGATAGAGCACCAAATAAAAGACCTTGATTTTAGTCCTCACTCTACCACTAAATCACTGAATAATCCTGGGCAGGTGGATCTTTCCAGGCTTTAATTTCTTTTTTTCCATATGTAGCAAGAATGCATAAGAGGAGCAGTTGATCATGCCATGCCTGGAGTCAGAAGGAATTGGGTTCAAATCTGGTCTCAGATACTTCCCAGATGTGTGACCCTTGACAAGTCACTTAACCCTAATCGCCTAACCCTTGCTATTGTCTTCAAACTGATACAACAACAGAAGGAAAAGGTTTGAAAAAGAAGAATGTATGAAAACTCTTGGCAGGTGATAGTTGGCTGCTATTTCTTCTCTTTCCCTGTTAAGAAGCAGAGAAGGGAGGCAGTTGGGCATGTTATGATATCGTTTATGACATTACTCTTTGCAAGGACTAGACATTTGGCTTAGCATAGAGTAGGTACACATTATTAAGTGAGAAACACACAGAGACATCCATATTCCTTATATACCTTGTAATAAAGTTATTTTCAGTTTAAAATCTTTGTAGTTTTAGTGAATTGCAGAAAGGAAAAAAAAGAATACCTATAGAGGAGAACTAAAACAAACCAAATTCAGGTATTCTTTGGAAAAATACTGGGTCAGAACAATAAACAATTATCATAAAAAATAAGATGGTTGACTGGATCTGTGACATGACAGATATAGGAAACCCTTTGCCAATGTAAGCTAGAACCATCAATGCAAGTTATACTCTTAGAGAGTTACTTAGAGTAGTGAGAAATTAAGTTACTTTCTTTGACATCATCTCTCTATCCACTATGGGATAGTTTCTTTGATGGAAATAATAATAATTAATGAGGTAAGGAACATTTGAGTTCAAAGTCAGGATGACTTATTTCCAAGTCCTGAATCTGATATATACTGACTATGTGGCCTTGGCAAAGTCCCTTCCATAAGGCAGCTCTTTAAGGCATAAATTGCTGAGCAGGTGTTCCTATAGTGTTTAAAGGAATTTCTTCACCAGGAAATCACTATACAAATGAAATCACAGATTTAAAACAAACACATAACAGTAAGAATAACTTCACCAACATCAATAATAGCCCTTTTGTTATATGATATCAAAAGGTTTGAAAAACACTACACATATAAGGATTAAGAAATCTCTGATAAGGGGGCAGCTGGGTAGCTCAGCGGATTGAGAGTCAGGCCTAGAGATAGGAGGTTGTAGGTTTAAATCTGGCCTCAGACACTTCCCAGCTGTATGACCCTGGGCAAGTCATTTGACTCCCATTGCCCACCCTTACCACTCTTCCACCAAGAAGCCAATACACAGAAGTTAAGGGTTAAAAAAAAAATGAAATCTCTGATATGTGAATTCAGGTCAGTGTAAAAGGAAAGCTGCTCCTTTCAGTCATGGGGTACATATGAAATTTGCAAGCAGGTTAGATTCAAGGATTTCAAAGGTGTTTTCTAGCACATTCTCTAATTTTAGAGAGAAAATGTATCTACTCTGAGAGTCAATAAGTGTAGCACAAGTCCTTTGCTATTTATAAAATGAGGGATTACATTATTTGGCTTATTGGGGGGGAAAGTACTGGTTTAGAATTGAGAAGATCTGAGTTCAAGTTCTATGCTATCTTTGGGCAAATAGCTTATTTATCTTTAAAATATACATATTTATAGCACATACTTCACAAGGTTGTGAGAATCAAATAAAAATAAAATATTACATGTAAAGACTCTTCTAAACCTTCAACTGCTTTAAAATGCTTATTATCATTACTATTATTAGAAACAGGCCAAATTTTTATCTTTGATTTTATGATTCCTTAGGGCACAGAGCAAAAATTCAGTCATATTAATTTACATTTTCACCTTGCAAAGAAATATTTGATGATTCCATAGTGATATCTAACCTCAGTTTCATTTTATTGCTATGTACTTCCTCTTTTATTCACTTACAGACAATAATCACTGAATTTGAAGGGATTTGTTACAGTTCCTTTCCTCCAGGCAAGGGAGCACCTAATCCATTCAAGATAAATGGCAAACTATCCTACTCTTAAACATCTCTAGGGAATGAAGACTCAGCAAGCTCCCTTGGTAACCACTTCCAGTACTTAATCATTGGTACAGACAGGGCCACAGGGCAAGGTTGATTCATGTGGATGATTTTTTTTTTTCTCCAGTGGCCCATAGTTAGCTTCCTGACCTTTCTTTCCCTATAGTTTCCTGGATCTTTTCAGTCTCATCATTTTCCTGAAATCTTTCCTTCCTACCCATACTATTCTCTCACCCCAGCAGAAGGCGGAAAAGTCACTGACTTCTAGAAACAGTTCTAGAGTTTTACAATTAGAAGCTGTCTCAACAAATATATTTAAGAGTCATTATTGTGCCCACATCCTGGGTAACTACCACTAACCTAATCTGGTAAGACTTAAGAGTGAAGGTCTCATAGGATCACAGAGATAGAGCTGGAGAGAACCTTCACCCCTCTTTATTTTACAGATAAGGAAACTGAGAGCCAGAGTAATTAAGTCCAGGATCACATAGCTGAATTCAAACTCAGACTAAATCCCAGTCCAGCACTGGATCCACTCCACGACTTGATTGCAGGAAAACCTCAAAGCAACTTACAGCTAATTCATAATATCTCCTTTGGTAGGCAGAATTGTTAACATTGGCTAAAGTTAATTTCATAATAAAATCAAATTAGTTGCATATTTCCAAGTTAAAAAATATATAAACATAATTGCCATTTTATTCAACTGATGTATTCACTTTGTGTAGTGTTCGGTGATGTATCACATAGGATAGGTTTGGAGGTAAGAAAATTCACTTTCAAATCTCTCCTTTGACTCCTCCTAAGTATGTGGCCATGGATAAGCCTTTCTACCTCTCAAAGCTACAGTTTTCTCAACTGTAAAAATGCAAATAATACTCTCTGCAGTATGTACTTCATAGGTTATTGTGAAGGTCAAGGAAGATTATGTAAATGGCCTTACAAAACATTAAGAACTATATAAATGCCAGTTATTATTATCAAGCTCTACTTTGGGAGACTGTAGGAAATACCTACTCCCTTAACTTGCTGACCATAAAATAATTCATATATTTAAGAGATGGTGCTGATTTACTCAGATTTTTGTCTAATCTTACTTCCTCTCTTTTCATTTGTTATAAGGATAGGGAGGGATGTGTGATTTCATTAGTATAAAGAACTGGTGGATGAATAAATTCATTCTACCAATGCAGGTAGGTATTCTCTCAAATTTCTAATTTTAGACTCTACTGAGTGGCTAAGAAACTTGCCCAGGGCTATGTACAGAATGTGTGTTAACTGTGGGATTTAAACCTAGGCTTTCTGACTTGGAGGTCAACTCTCTGTATACTACACAGTGTTGAATTGTGATCCATATCTCTTGGATTCAGCAAGCATTTCTCAAGTGTTTATTGTGGACAAGACATTGTGGCAGACCATGGTCATTTAAGGACATACAAAACAACAAAATTCTGATTCTTGTAGCAAATTATGCCAACAAATATTTATAATGAACCTACTAAGTGCCAGGAATGGATCTAATGTCTCTCCCTGAAGAAGAATCAAGAATATTTTCAATTTTTAGTCCATGTGTGATAAAGATGATTTTAGCAAGGAAATATAAGGGGTAACATTTTAAATCATGACACATAGCAATTTTCAGTTCACCATCAAAAGATGACCACTTATAATCACAGGGTATATTTTCTGGTATAAAATGGGAAGAGAGTAACTTGAAGTTAGCAAAAAATTACAACAGTTCTCATTTTCTTATTACTTTCCAGTGCCTACAATTAAAAGAAGAAAAAAAAAGGAAAGGATCAAAGACAGACTTTTTTCCATCATAACTAATCAATAATCATCATATTGCTACAGAACTAAAAATATGGATGACATTATAGGCATTTTTATGTGCTTTAAGATTTGCATATCACTTTATATAACTTATTTAATTTGAGCTACATTAACAAACATAGTTGCAAGCTACGCAGTTGTAATTATTATTTTATAGATAATAAGCTGAGGCAGAAAAAGAGTATGGCAACTTAGTCGGTGTTTATATGTTAAAACAATGAGAGGCAAGATTAGGAACTAAATTTGTCAAACTGTTAAGTACAAAATCCTACACATTTTACCAAGCCTGACAAAGGCTTTTGGAAATTATATATTATGTGGCAGTATATTTGTGATTTGACCCACAAGTTATTTAAGAAGTTGTGTCAAGTGATTTATGACTTCCTTTTTCTTCTCAAATTAAAACAGAGAACACTTCAGGATTTATAATGAAAATGTGATATTTCAGATTCAGTCAGTTCCAGACAGTGAAACTAAATTTCTATTGCCTATGAGAAACTATAGATAAAGGTCTGATGGTAGTTAAAATAGACATTAAGATTTGGCAGGATATCTCAGTCTTATTTCAACATAAATTTCTCCATAATATTAATGTGGATAATTGAAAGCTTGATATACTGATACCCACATAAATAATTATTGAAAATATTACATTGTGAATATGTTTTAGAAGAAAATATAAGCAGTACTTAGATGGCACAGAGAATAGAATATTGGGTCAGGAGTCAAAAAGGAGAGTACACAAATCTTGACTCAGATACTTCCTAGTTGTGCGATCATTAACACTGTTTCAATTTCCTTGACTCAAAATTGGGAATAATAGTAATACCTATTACCAAAGGGTATCATGAAGATTGAATAAGATAATATTTTGAAAGTATTTAGCATGGTGACTGGCAACATATATGTGTTATCTAAATGCTAACTACTACTATTAAGATTCTTTTCTACTGAAAAAGTTGAATAGCCATGAAATAGGTAGAGAACCATTATATTTATATATTACTCTGAAGTTGTTGAGAGATCAAAACTGTATAACTGACTCAGATGTGTTTGTCTACTTATTGTTCTTTGAGGTTGACCTTCCATCTTCAATCTCTATGCATTTCCATAGATTCTCATTGTATCTGTATTCCAATTCCTGGAAATCACTCCTTTCTCACCTTCACCTTTTATAATTAATTTCCTTGAAGGTTAAATTTCAATGCCATTTCTTATGTGAAGATTTTAATGCGTCTTCTGGGTTAAGATGGTGGCAGAGTAGAGGCAGGGTGACTTTCACTCCTTACAAACAGATATAGCATACCTCCAAAGGACAAGAAAACAAAATCCAGATTAAAGAAGGAATCCCACAATAGGATGCAGTATTGAAGGTACGTGGGATTTGGGCACTTCCACCCTATAAGGGAGGGAAATAGCTCCCATCAAAATCTGAGTGGATCACCCCTTCCCCATCCCACTCACAGTACCAGAGGCAGAGGCAGCGTTCCAGAGTTAGAGCCAGCGGGGGCACAAAATCTAGCCCCTTGGCAGCTAGCTGGCACTATTAGGAGCTGCCCCTGAGAGCAGCAAGACCTGAGATCCCAGGTGGCTGGAAAACTCAGACCTTGGACACAGGAGTGGGGCTGAGAGAGGCAGCAGCAGTGCCCAGTGTGCTCAGACTCAGGGGAAAACCCCAGGTAGAGGAGCAAATGTGGGCCAAGTTCTGGGCTCTCAAGAGCTGGCTAGGAACACGGGGGCTCAACCCTGAAAACAGCTAGACTACAGACCCCAGGAGGGTCCACAGAGAAACCAGGAGACTTACCAAGAAGCCTCAGGCAAAAACTGCTCCCTAATTCCATACAAAGAGAATCAGATTGCTTCACTCAGACTTCTGGCAGATAAAGCACAATGATGCCAAGAAAAACCCAAGAAATAAACAAGAAAACAAAGAAAAAAACTCTAACAATTGATAACTTCTGCACAGAAAAAACCCAGAAAACAGAGGAGGACAAACAATTAAAGACATCCAAACCTTTCCAAAAAACCGAAAATGGGTCACAAGATCTTGAAAAGTTCAAACCTGAGATCATGAGAAAGATGGAAGAGATCTGGCAAGAAAATAACAGTTTAAAAGGCAGAATTTCACAATTGGAAAGTGAGGCTCAGAAATCAAATAAATTGATAAGCAAATTGAAGACTAGAAATAACTAGCTGGAAGTCTTGAAGAACCAGACAGACCAGACTGAAAAGGAAAACCAAAATATTTTAGCCAAAAACCAGTCCCTAAAGGCTAGAATTGGGCAATTAGAAGTCAGTGATCTCATAAGACAACAAGAATTAATAAAGCAAAGTCAAAAGACTGACAAAATAGAAGGAAACATGAAATATCTCAATGAGAAAGTGACAGACCAAGAAAACAGGTCTAGAAGAGGCAATCTGAGAATTATTGGTCTTCCTGAAAAAGCAGAAATTAATAGAAATTTGGACTCCATACTAAAAGAAATTATTCAGCAAAATTGCCCTGAAGTTCTACAACAAGAGGGCAATATAGAAATTGAAAGGATCCATAGATCTCCCTCTACACTAGACCCAGAAAAGACAACTGCCAGGAATATAATAGCCAAATTCAAAAGCTTCCAAGTAAAAGAAAAAAATCTTACAAGAAGCTAGAAAGAGACAATTCAGATATCAAGAAGCACCAATAAGAATCACAAAGGATCTGGCAGCCTCTACACTAAAAGACCACAAGGCTTGGAATATGATATTCAGAAAGGCAACAGAACTGGGTCTACAACCAAGGATCACCTACCCATCAAAACTGACTATATACCTCCAGGGGAAAGTATGGGCATTGAACAAGATAGAAGATTTCCAAATATTTGCACAGAAAAGACCAGGACTAAATGGAAAGTTCAATATGCAACCACAAAAAAACAAGAGAAACATGAAAAGGTAAATAAGAAACAGAGGGGAAAGAAAGAAAACTCCAGAAAGACTCCAGCAAGTGATCATGAGGGTAGTTCATTATGATCAGGTGGGATTTATACCAGGAATGCAAGGATGGTTCAACATCAGGAAAACCATTCACATAATTGAACATATCAATGAGACAACCAACAAAAACCCCATGATTATCTCAATAGATGCTGAAAAAGCCTTTGACAAAATACAACATCCATTCCTATTTAAAACACTAGAAAGTATAGGAATAGAAGGACCTTTCCTAAAATAATAAACAGTATTTATCTAAAACCATCAACAAACATCATATGCAATGGGGTAAAGTAGAAGCCTTCCCAATAAGACCATGTGTGAAACAAGGATGCCCACTATCACCTCTATTATTTAACATTATACTAGAAACACTAGCAGTAGCAATTAGAGAAGTAAAAGAAAGTGAAGGTATTAAAATGGGCAATGAGGAGACTAAGCTATCACTCTTTGCAGATGATATGATTATCTACTCAAAAAATCCTAGAAAATCAACTAAGAAGCTTGTAGAAATAATCAACAACTTTAGCAAAGTTGCAGGAGACAAAATAAATGCACATAACTCATCAGCATTACTAAATATTTCCAACACATCACAGCAGCAAGAGTTAGAAAGAGAAACACCATTTAAAATCACTGTAGACAATATAAAATACTTAGGTATCTATTTACCAAAACAAACAAAGGAATTATATGAACACAACTACAAAACACTATCCAAACAATTAAAACTAGATCTAAACAATTGGAAAAACATTGCTTGCTTGTGGGTAGGATGAGTTAACATAATAAAAATGACCATTCTACCCAAATTAATTTACCTATTTAGTGCCATACCTATCAAACTACCAAAAAAACTTCTTTACTGAATTAGAAAAAACTATAACAAAGTTCTTTTGGAAGAAAAAAAGATCAAGAATATCCAAGGAAATAATGAAAAAAAAATATGAAGGTAGGTGGCCTAGCAGTACCAGATATTAAACTATACTATAAAGCAGCTATTATCAAAACAATATGGTACTCACTAAGAGACAGAAGGGAGGATCAGTGGAATAGACTTGGGGTAAGTGACATCAGCAAGACTGTCTATAATAAACCCAAAGAGCCCAACTTTTGGGACAAAAATCCACTATTTGAAAAAAAAACTGTTGGGAAAATTGGAAAACAATATGGGAGAGATTAGGCTTAGATCAACATCTCACACCCTACACCAAGAAAAATTCAGAATGGGTGAATGACTTGAATATAAAGAAGAAAAGTATAAGAAAATTAGATGAACATAGAATAGTATACCTGTCAGATCTATAGGAAAGGGAAAATTTTAAAACCAAGCAAGAGTTAGAAAAAATTACAAAATGTAAAATAAATAATTTTGATTATATTAAATTAAAAAGGTTTTGTACAAACGAAAACAATTCAACCAAAATCAGAAGGGAAAAAACAAACTGGGAAAAAAATATTTATAACAAAATACTCTGATAGAGGTCTAATTCCTCAAATATACAAGGAGCTAAATCAATTGCATAAAAAAATCAAGCCATTCCCCAATTGATAAATGGGCAAGTGACATGAATAGGCAATTTTCACATAAAGAAATCAAAAGTATCAATAAGCACATGAGAAAGTGTTCTAAATCTCTAATAATTAAAGAAATGCAAATAGAAACAACTCTGAGGTATCATCTCACACCTAGCAGATTGGCTAAAATGAAAGAAGGGAAGAGTAATGAATGTTGGAGGGGACGTGTCAAAACTGGGACATTAATGCATTACTGGTGGAGTTGTGAACTGTTCTAACCATTCTGGCTGGCAATTTGGAAATATGCCCAAAGAGCTCTAAAAGACTGCCTGTCCTTCGATCCAGTCATAGCATTGCTGGGTTTGTACCCCAAAGAGATCATTGCTTGTATGAAAATATTTATAGCTGCGCTCTTTGTGGTGGCAAATAACTGGAAAACAAAGGGATACCCTTCAATTGGAGAATGGCTAAACAAAGTGTGGTATACGTTGGTGATTGAATACTATTGTGCTCAAAGGAATAAAAACTGGAGGAATTCCATGTGAACTGGAAAGACCTCCAGGAATTGATGCAGAGTCAAAGGAGCAGAGACAGAAGAACATTGTATACAGAGACCAATACACTGTGGTAAAATTGAATGTATTCTGTACTGGCAGCAATGCAATGGCCCAAGACAATTCTGAGGGATTTATGGAAAAGAACACTTCCCACATTCAGAGGAAGAACTGCAGGAGTGGAAACACAGAAGTAAAACAACCGCTTGAATGCATGGATTGATGCGGCCATGGTTGGGGATGTAGACACTAAACTACCACACCAATGCAACTATCAATAATATGTAAATGTCTCGTTTGATCACGCATGTTAAAACCAGTGGAAATTCGTGTTGGATATGATTGGGGGGTGAAGGGGAGTGAAGGGGAAAGTAAAAACAAGAATCATGTAACCATGGAAAATTTTTCTAAAAAAATAAAATATTAAAATTTGGTGGGAAAAAAATAAATAAAAAATAAAAATCTGATAAAAAAGATTTTAATGGCATACATAATTTCAAGTTCTCTCACTCCCTTCTCAAATTATTTTATATTAAATTAGTCCTGTTTGTGTTGAATCCCTTTAATACAATATTATGACCTTAAAGAGAGTTATCATTTTTCAATTTTATTCCCTTCCTTAAAACCCAAAAGAGGAACTGGGTACAAAGATGTATAATGGCTATTTTTAAAAACTGAATCAAGTTGAATCATGGTAACTTCTTTTCTTCTTTCTCTTCCTTTCTTTGTCATTCTTCCCTCCCTCTTTTTTCTCTCTTTCTCTTTCTTTCCATTTTTTTCTCTATCCCACCCACAACACCAATCCAATATCAAGAAAAGAGCCATAGTATAAGAAAACTTACCTTTGTAGTTTTGTGTCTTCTCAGCTCCAGAAGTAGATAGGAAATATTTCTGCTTCATGTAGATTTTCTGTTAGAATAGAAAAAAAAGTACTTTATATCTTGAACATTGCCATCCCTCTTAGCAACAGAACTCAACCTATGACAACAACCAAAAAAAAAGTGTCAGATAAATATTTATGCATGTCATAATGGTCTCTTTTAAGCACTTCTATTCAGTTTGTTGAATCTTTTCTTGGTTGCATTGAATAATTCTCCTTGATTCAAAACAATGCCTGACATGTTTCAAGGGTAAGCCAGTCTAGTACATTGATGATGGGAGTGAAATCCATTCTTTCTACACTTGAGGGAAACATTTCAAAGGAATGTTACTATCCTATTTATTTAAATTAATTGACATGAATTGAATATAGAGTTTTTATTAGGAAAAGTATCATTTATCCTCTTTATCAAAGACAAGTAAAGAGGAGACAAGATAATATAATTATCATAGAAGTGAATCATTTAGCATGCAATTGAACTGAAAATGGCAAGTCTGTATAGGTTTCAGCATTTGCTTTTTTAATTGTGGAAAATCCCTCTACCACCTCTGATTATTCATGATTTAGTGGATTCTATTATCAGCTTTTTCCACCTAGAAAAGACCTTAGAAGGTCAACTAATCTAACTTTCTCATTTTACATATGAAGGGACTGAGGTCCTGAGAAGTTAATTGAGTTCTATATGTTTACCTTGGTATAAAGTGATAGTTGTTTCAATTTTAATGCTTTGTTTACCTAGAAATTCTAATGGGATTTGATGTAGTACATATAATCTGTAAAAAAGATAATTGGATTAAAAGGTTATAGATGTAGAGAAGTAGAAAGATTTTTTTATAGTTCTTAGCTAATTAGAATATATTTTTTATAGAAATCTGAAATAATACTAGCTTCAAAAATAGTAAAAGAGGTAAGCCTCAGTTTCCTAATATGTTAAATGGAATGGGGTAAGAGGTCTCAAAATTATTTTCTAATTCTAATCCAATGATAGAAAAAATAAAAAGGTAAGACAGACTAACTTTCTTGGAAACAACATCAATCCAGGAATGATTAATTACTAAAAAAAATGATTAAGTACTTTTTTCCCCAGACTCTGATTACATCAAGGCTAGATTCTTTAAATAACTTGCTTTTTTTTTCTTCATCTAAGTTGTCATCTTTGATTTTTTAACAAAAATATTATAATCTAATTAGATTATGGACTCGAATTCATCCCTAAACTACTAGGTGGCAGCATTTTACACTAATATTTTTGAATCACTTGTAGAGATAAGATACAGAAAAAAATCTCAGTCCTAAAGAATTTTCTTTAAAAGTTATTAGTACTTAAAAATTGAAGGATAGTATCAAATTATATTTCCACACTTGACCATATCATTGTTATAAGTGTGAATAAGTATCTTTTTCATGGAACAAATAACTGTGAGACATGACACAAAAAAGGGATAAATTTTGTTGGTATTTATTTCTAACTTGATCCTTTTTTTTTTTTTAGAAGTGTTCTTTTTTTAAAGTTGTATTAGTACATTTTGATTTCTACAATGCTTTCCCACATCATAGAACTCTCCCTCATAATTTAAGAAATTGTGAAACAAAATTGATTAATCCAGAAACTACTCTTGATAATATGTATGATAGGCCATACCCAAAGTTCATTATTGGTTTAACAAGAGAAAGGAAGACTATTTCATCAACTATTTTTTATGTCCAAATTTCTTCTAAGTTTATCTGCTGCTCAGAGTTGTTTTTTATTTATATAATCATAGCCATTGTGTATTCACTTCTCCTGGTTCTGTCCTCTTCATTTTATATCAGTTAAAAGAAAGAAAAAGGTTTCTTAGAATACTTTTGCAGTTCTTGCACTTGTTTACTATTAGAATGTAGTTCTTTTATGTACAGCAAAGTTCAACAATTCTACAAACAGATGGAAACTTCTTTGTCCCCAGTTTTCTTCCTTTCAGAAAAAAAATGCACCTCTTCTCCTACGTGGTGGTAAGCACTCTACAAATGTTATTTCATTTGATCCTGATTGCTACTCTGAGAAGTAGATATTATTATTCTTATACCCATTTTCCAATTGAATAAACTAAAGTAGATAGTTTAAGTGAGTTGCCCAAGGTCCTACACCTAGTAAATGTTTAGAACCAGGTTTGGACTCTAAGACTTCAGTCTGAATAACTAATCTGATATAATTTAATGAAGTCATTCACAACTTCCAAGCTGATTAATTAGACTTTTCTTAATTATTTTCTGCTTTGTATGAACAGGCAGATTGCTTAAATATAGGTGTCTAAGATGTTTTCCATATATGATTACCTATATAACTCAGTCTAAAATGTACATTTTTACTTGATAAAAAGAACTGGGTATAGAGAATCTTGTTAGTTACATTTATTGGGCTTGGGATATGAGATATACCTTTAAAGCAGTTATTGCCAATATTTATAAATAAAATGAATCGCTCATTGAAGCTTGATCCACTGGAAACCTTATGTTTGCTTCTACATTAACTTTAACTATCTCAGACATTATGGTTGCTTGAAATTTTATTCTTGACTTACCAAAATATTTTACTATACCAGCTTTATAGTACAGTATAGGTCTTGATTAAGTTTTTCTTTTTTTCTACCTTTATTTTTTGTTTCTTTGATTTTTGTTTATTTTTGCCTATGAAGATAAATTTCATCCTAGTATTGACTATTTTGAAACCTGCTATAAATATATCACAATACCAAGTTTTATTCACAACAAAATTAATAGAAATCCCAAAATGTGGGCTTAATTTCACAGAATGAAATTCAATGGATATGATTCTTTTTAAATCATTTATGTTCAGCTATTTTTAAAAAAAAAATTTTGTCTGACTCTCTGTGATCCCATTTGTGGTTTTCTCATCAATGATACTGAAGTGGTTTAATATCTCCTCCAGATCATTTTATAGATGAGGAACTGAGGGAAGTAGAGGTTAAGTGATTTGCCCAAGGTCATAGAGAGAGTAAGTATCTAGGACAAATTTTAACTCAAATCTTCTTGACTTCAGCTCTATCCAATGTGCCAACTAGCTTTCCCTTATATAGTATAACTATAGAGGGATTGAGTTAGTCTGCCCAGGTTCAAGTTGTAACTCTGATACTTAGGAGATCTGCTATGTAATATTGTATAACTCACTTCCCACCCATGAGACTTCAGTTTCCTCATCTGTAAAATAAGGGAGTGGAATAATAAGGTTTAAGTCTATTATCCTATAAATGCAGTACAAAGCAATATGTGGCATATAAAGTAGTTC
The DNA here is from genome assembly GCF_016433145.1 of Gracilinanus agilis. Classification (NCBI taxonomy): domain Eukaryota; kingdom Metazoa; phylum Chordata; class Mammalia; order Didelphimorphia; family Didelphidae; genus Gracilinanus; species Gracilinanus agilis. Next base: position 139,493,899 of record NC_058135.1, read on the forward strand.
CCTATCATGAATCAGAGAATAGTAGAAGTGGAAAGTACCTTAGATATTTAGATACTTGATAGAGATAATTGAATTCAATCCCATGTAGCATTAATGCAAGTAGCATCATTCAATTTAGAGATTAAAAAAAATCAGTGAAAGGTTATATGACTTATGGAAGACATAATTCAAACCCAGGTCATTTGACTTCAAGTCCAATGCCATTTATTCCTACATCTGACTAGACCTGGTATTCCACCATTAATCCTACCTAACCAAGCAAGACTGTTGAAGAAATAACTGAATCTATGAGGCTATAGGAGTAGGTGAGCTTTATAAGGGAGAGAAAATATATGTGTGCATGTAAGGAACAAAAGAAGAAAAATGATCTAGTTGAAAAGAAAATAGATCCATGTCAAGTCGTAATAATTAAGCTAAGTTTCAAATGTCAAATTATAGCAAGACCAAGGAAAAAGAAAATGAAGAAAAGACCAGTGATTCCTATTTTTTATACAGTTTATCCAGACTAATTCATGAGTATTGTTCCTATCTTATCCTTATGGAAAAAAAAAAAACTAGTTATTTCATTGCTTGTAGAAAAGGAAAACAAAGTTGGGTATGAATGGTGCCAAGAGTGCCAATAGATGAGGTAACTAGTTGGCTGAATGTATAGAGCAGTGTTTCCCAAACTTTTTTGGCCTATCACCCCCTTTCCAGAAAAAATATTACTTAGTGCCCTGGAAATTAATTTTTTTTAAATTTTAATAGCAATTAATAGGAAAGTTAAATGCACCTGTGGCCATCACCGCCCTCCCTGGATCGCTGCATCACCCACCAGGGGGCGGTAGCACCCACTTTGGGAATCACTGGTATAGAGCATTGTTATTAGAATCAGAAAGACCTGACTTCAAATCCATCCTTAGACATTTAGTAATGGTGTGATCCTGGGCAAATCACTTAATCTCTGTCTACTTCATTTTCCACAAATGCAACATTGAAATTATGAGAGTATCTACTTCTCAGAGTTGTTGTAAGGGCTGAATGAGATAAAATTTGTAAAGCTCTAGTACATATTAGGCAGAGAATAGATACTTTTTCCCTTACTTTCCCCTTCTCTACCTTCTCATTAGATCTACCAGGTGTTTTCTGTGTTTCTTTACAGCATATTTGCATGGTAAGTAGGAGGATGATAGAATTGAAAAAATCACATGATCACCAATATAGCTAGCATGTCTGCAGTTTCGTTCAATAAAATTTAAGGGATAATTTCAAATGCACAAATGACTGGGGATATGATAATAATTAAAAACAATTTTCTAACCAAAACTCATATAAGAATTCAGTAGTGAGTCAGAGAAGGCAGCTGAAGAGGTAATTCAGAGAAAGAATTAAAGATGACATCTTCTCCAGCTAGCAACTTGGTAAATTGGCTGAAATTTATATCACAAAAGAGCTAATTTGGTGCTGGGGCTATAAAATTAAAACATCTGCAGAGACATCTTCCCAAAGGAAAGACATTGTACAGCAAAGACCAGCAGATGGTAGCAGAGAGCAGCAGGAGCAGATGGAAGAACTTGTGGCAGCAGATATTGTCCAGCAAAAACCAAACGGTGAGAATAAAGCTCAGCAGAGAAGTTCTCCAGTAAGTATGTCAGTCAGAACACTGGAGGAGTTAAGAAAGCAGCTCACCTGGTAATAGTACCATTGTACCTGAGATCTCAACACAATGAAAAAAGGCACCATACAACAGTATCACCAGGACACCATTGCACTGATGGCGAACCTTTTAGAGACCAAGTACCCAAACTGCAAATCCTCACACTGCATTTGAGGCAACTGCTTTATTCCAGATAGGAAAAGGAGGAAGAGCTCCTATTGGACTGCTGGGCAGAGGGGCGGGTCATGTGAGTCACCTGCCTTATCCCAGAGGGAGGAAGCTCTCCCATTGGGCTGCTGGGCAGAGGGGTGGGTCATGTGAGTCACCTGCCTTACCTCAGAGGGAGGAAGCTCTCCCATTGGGCTGCTGGGCAGAGGGGCAGGTCATGTGAGTCACCTGCCTTATCCCAGGAAGGAAGCTCTCCCATTGGGCTGCTGGGCAGAGGGGCGGGTCATGTGAGTCACCTGCCTAACCTCAGAGGGAGGAAGCTCTCCCATTGGGCTGCTGGGCAGATGGACTGGTCATGTGAGAAATGTCCTCAGGCACGTGTGAAGAAGGGGAAGGGAGCAGCCCCCTCTGGCACACATGCTACAGGTTCACCAACACAGCCATAGGACATCAGCAGATATATAGAGTTGAAGTCAGTTATTATTCTGGAAGTATACACGTGAACTTTGTCCATATGTTCTCTGGCCACATATATTCTATCTGTGTATATCTCACTATTCCTTTTCACTGGTCACTTTTGATCACTTTCTCTAGGAGGACATATCTAATGAGTATATGTAGGAAACCTTCATTGTTACTTATATTACATTACTATAAAATTAAATGACATTTCTTTAAACTAATATCCTCTGGTTAATGTTAAAAGAAACATATTTGTGAAAGCTTCTGAGCTATTATTATTTTTTAAATGAAATGTTAACACACACCTACAGTGTATTTGAAATTGGAATAACATGGGGAGGGGGAACTGGGTGCTATAATAACAATAACTCCATATGGTATAAGTTGTTCCTTCACATTTTACAAAAGATTAGGTTCCTTAAATTGAGATATAGACTTCATATAAATGAATATGCTGCAATCTGTTAAATTAATTTTCTAAAATGTCTATTGAGTTCATGTATTTAATACTCTTCTGGGAGGCCCAAGGCAAAATGGATTATACCTTCAGGCCTATTTGGTATAAGCCCCCAGGCAAGACAAAAATTTAGATTCTGACTTAAGATGAGGTTAGGTTATACCATGTTGTTTTTCAGGGGCCTGCCAAGGTTCTTAAGACTTCTGTATTCTTTTATTTCTTCCACATTCACTATTTATAGGGTTTTGTATTCTTTTTAACTATGGAGGAAGAGTAGGACAGTTTACTATCTTGATATGTTTTCACAATTTGACATAGGGCCTACTTCTCTGATCATTGTTTACTAGGATGGGACATTTGGACACCAAAACCTGATGGTTCTCCTTATCAATATAGAAATTTAGAAGAATTTCATATGTCAGTTTGTTCTAACAGCTTTGAAAGCTGATCTAGCATGTGTTCAGAAATTCTTAAAGCCCAGTCAGACATGAAAGAAGCCAGTGTCATCCACTACATCCTGAACTATATCTCTAAATTATGTCAACTTTTGTCTTGCCATTGGACTTAGATGACTCTGGAAGAGAAGGTGAGGTTGATGATTTTGTGTAACTCTGCCTTATTTAAATCCAATTAAAACACAAGTAAAGATGTCACCCAATGATGTCATTAGTCCTCTTCAAAAATGAAAATGAACAGCAATCACAGTTATATGACTAGATAAATCAAAGTATTATAGATTTAAATTGAAAGGGACACGTAAGCTTTGTGCTCAAGGGTAGTAACCAGTGAATAGGAGCATCATGTTCCTCTTTCTCATTTCCATTGGGTCAGAATAAGCCTAAACAAACCAAGTGAACATGACTGGAGTATGATCTGTAGATATCATTACCTTATCTTAAAACAAAGAAATAAACAAAAACCCACCCTTCTTTCAACTTTACCAATTACTGTTAAGGGCACTATTATCCTTCTAGGCACTCACCCAGATTCCCACTACCCTCACTGTCATTTTTGATATCTCATTTCCCACCTCTCCATTGTATAGTCAATAAGTAACCAAATCTTTGTCAGTTTGGCCTTTAGCTATCATCTTTCTCCTCTCCATTTACACAATCACTATCCAAGTTAGGCCTTCCTCATCTCTCACCTGCAGTATTGCAATAACCTACCATTGGTCATACTATTCTCAAGGCTCTCTCTTCTCCAATCCACCCTCCTTGAAGCTAACAAAGTGTTTTCTTCAAGCATAAGACTGACCATGTCACTACTCACTCACTAAACTCCATTGCCTTCCAATTGATTCTGGGCTCAATTTTTATTTTATCTTTATCTCCTAAACAGAGATTTTTTGTATAATTGTATATTATACATAATTATTGGAAGTAAATTAGTAAATGTATACATAATGAAGGTGAATGATCATTTTTTAAAAATTGATAAACCTGCATCACCAAAACCTTTAAAAGATGAATAATTTAATCCAACCCCCTCATTTCGTATAAAATATTTTTTTTTGTCCTAAAGCACACTAATGATCTGTAGCAGAAATGGCATTCCAACCCAGTTCTTGTGATGGCAAAAACAACCCCCTGTCCAAAAGAACACCCTGTTTCTTTGAGCCTCAGTTTCTCCATTTGTAAAATTGTAGCGATATTACCTATAATGCTTACCTCACAAGATGTTTGTGGGACTTAAATGAAGTAATGTATGAAACACACTCTATAAATGTCAGTTAGCATTATAGTTATCCTGAAGCTCAATTTACTTTGTACATGTCCTCTTTTATTAAATTTGAGAAACTATTTTCGTTTCTATAAAAAAGAATTCTAGGGGCAGCTGGGTAGCTCAGTGGAGTGAGAGTCAGGCCTAGAGACAGGAGGTCCTAGGTTCAAACCCGGCCTCAGCCACTTCCCAGCTGTGTGACCCTGGGCAAGTCACTTGACCCCCATTGCCCACCCTTACCACTCTTCCACCTATGAGACAATACACCGAAGTACAAGGGTTTAAAAAAAAAAAAAGAATTCTAAATTATTGATAATTTGATTCGTCTCTTCATTTGCCAAACTTTAAAAGAAGAAATGGACTGCCAAATTATCATAATGACAGCTATATTTATATGTCTCATATATACAGTCTAAAAAAAATAGATAATTTTCCCTAACATGATTCAGTACCGTCTAGATCAGTGATTCCCAAAGTGGGTGCCACCGCCCCCTGGTGGTTGCTGCAGTGATCCAAGGGAGCAGTGATGGCCACAGGTGCATTCATCTTTCCCATTTAATTGCTATTAAAATAAAAAAAAAATACATTTCCAGGGGTGCTAAGTAATATTTTTTTCTGGAAAGGGGGCGGTAGGCCAAAAAAGTTTGGGAACCACTGCTCTAGATTCTAGAATGTTGGTCATCATTAAATGTTACACTGGATGTGACTAGTTAACTAGCCATACACATCGCCTGCTTTGTTTTCTAGAGCAAAACAGTTTTGCTTGTTACCTGAATGAAATTCTGTAATTCAGTCTGGTCTTGAGGAATCCTCCCTCCCTTTCTGCCAGCAAACCTACTACTAGTTTGGAGTAGATGCTGAGTAGATGCCTTGGGTAGAGGAAGGCTCAGCGCCTGAAAATATCTCATTCAGAAACACAGAGACGTTCAGACACTTTCATCGCCTCTATCAGACAGTTCTGTCTCTGGGCCAGACTGCAGCTTTGCTGGATCCTTTCCTCCCCTAGCAGTGTACATAGCGAAAGCATCCTTCCAGGCGTCAGCGGCCCAGAGCCGTAAGGACGTCCTTCCTGCTGCTGTGCTGTGTCCAGTCCCGTAAGCTACCTCAGAAAATGACTTCCCTGAGCACGGCGACTTTCATTAGGCCACCTGCCAGGCTGAACAGAAAGATGCCCAGAGTGGGAAACCTGCGGCGGCGAGCCGACGTCGATGCGTCTTTGTGACTTCGCTCCTTACAGCAAAGCCAGAATGCTTCCCAGCCCTCTGATGTTCTGCCTTGAAGGCAAGCAGGTCCCTCCAGGCAAGGCTCATTTTATGGGAGCTCGGGACAGAGATATTTTGCCTGCTACTCCGTCAACCTTTTCTATGCCCGAGCCTGCAAAGCTCTCCAAGAGGATGAGTTGAGAGCCGGCTCTGGAGGTAAGAGGTAAAATAAAACGGTTATGCCTATTGCCTTCAGGGCAGGCAGATCCTGCATCAGAGCTCTCCACAGGCGGTATATCACAGTAATGATGAGCCCCACGTTGTGGACAGCGCCCAAGTGAAGCTCTGCCCTGGAGTTATATCACTGGCATGAAGAGTGGCAGGCACAGTTTATAGCTAAGAAGCAGATGGAGTGGATTCAGGGTTATCACTCCAAAATGAAACTGTTTGGAAAGGTGTTGTGCATTCCTGATGGCCAGGTCACAGGTCTGTCTTCTGAACAACCCATCATTCTTGTTGGTGTCAAAACCCATTCTTTGTAGTTTAGCTGAGAAGCCCAAAGCCCAGCCTGAATATTTCTTTAATTTATCTCAACAAGGCTTTATTGCACATCTATTTTATTCTAGGAACTGGAGATACATATTTTAAAAAATGTCCTTGGCCTCTAAGTGCTTATTTTTATTTTTTAACTCTAACCTTCCATCTTAGAATTAATATTATGTATTGGTTCTGAGACAGAAGAGTGGTAGGGGCTAAGCAATGTGGTTTGAACCCAGGACCTCCATAATTTCAATTCATTGAGTCTCCTAGGTGCCTCCAAAGAATTTAGCTTTCATACAAAACTCATAGCAGAGAAGAAAATATAAACAAATTTTGATAGTTAAACAACTAGTGAGATCAAGAAAGGTCTTCTGTAGGAGGTAGCATTTGAGCTAAACTTTAAGGGAAGCCACAAATTCTTAGAGAATAACAAGATGAAGAATTCCATTCTTGATATGATGCATAGCTTGTACAAAAGTAGAGAGAAAGTCAAATTTGGAGAATAGAGAGTATACCAATTTTATCTGAAGCAATGTGGGTCAAAGTCTGGAAAGGTAGGCTACACTGAGGTTGTAAAGAGTTTTAAAAATCAAGTTGAAGAGTTAGTATTTTATCCAAGAATTAATAGAGAGTCATTGGACTGTCTTGAGCTGTTAAGGACATGAACAGATTTATAGCTGAGGAAAATAATTTTGATCACTGTCAGAAGTGGAGTTGGAGAATGAAAAGACTAGAAGCAAAGAGACCAAATAAATGCTAAAAATAAGACAAAGCAATATAATAAAACAAAACAACAATGTAGATACAGGATGTAAGATATGTATAATTCAATGGGTGAATGAAAAGATGAACAAACTTTGTCTTTTAGAGGGAGATGAGTAATGCAATCCAAACTTAGAGTTTTGCCTTAAGGAAAAGTTACATATGAATGAGAATATTTGAGCTAATAAAGAGAGCATGAGAAATTCAAGCTGATGAGCTAGCAGGGTGACTAATGAAAGTCTTGTCTAGTAACTGTATCATGGCCAGATTTACATATATTTCACTAAAAAGGAAACACTAGATTTTTTGATGAAAGAAGCAACCTCATTACCAAAGTGTGCTTTATATATTCTCCATATACCCAACTTTCCTCATTATTAAAAGGGGATAACAATAGTGCCAGTTTGCTCGTCACTATAAGAATGAAATGAAATGATATATAAAAAACATTTGCAAAATGTAAGATATCTGCAAATATTAAGCAGTTAGTTTCTTTATCATTATTATTTGCAAAATCTTTGATACATGAATTTATTACCCTTCTATACCATGAGTCAGAGAAAATCACTTGCATGTTATACTTTGATTTCTCCTCTGTGTCTTACACATGGTCAATTATGCTGATAGTTTTTTTCTAATATTAAACCATCTTTGCATTACTGGCATTGATCTCACCTAGTCATAGTGAATAATCCTTGTGATAACTTGCTAGAGTCTCTTTGCTATTATTTTATTTAATATTTTGGCATCGATATTAATTAAGGAAATTGGTCTGTAATTTTCTTTCTATATTTTTAGTCTTCCTGGTTTAGCTATCAGTGCCATATTTGTGTCATAAAAAAATGTAAGACTCCTTCTTTACTTATTTTGCCAAATATTTTATATAGTATTGGGATTAATTGTTCTTTAAATGTTTGATAGAATTCACTTGTGAATTCATCTGGCCCTGGGGATTTTTTCCTGGAAATTTCATTGATGTCTTGTTCAATTTCTTTTTCTGAGATGGGATTATTTAAATATTCTATTTCCTCTTTTGTTAATATAAACAATTTATATATTTTTTTGTAAATTTCCATCCATTTTGCCTAGATTATCAGATTAAATTTCCTCTTCATTTGGAGGTGAATTCACCCTTTTCTTTTTTTAATACTGGCAATTTGACTCTATTTTTCCTCTTTTTTAATCAAATTTACTTGGTGCTTTATGCAGAGATGAAATTCAAGTCAAGTAGCATTCATCAAGGAGGCAGAATGGTGCATCAGTAGATTGAGAGCTAGGTCTAGAGACAGGACACCCTGAGTTCAAATTTAGCCTCACACTCTTCCTAGCTTTTTGACACTGGGCAAGTCATTTAACCCCCATTGTCTAGCCCTTACCAGTCATCAGCCTTAGAATCAATATTGATTCTAAGATGGAAGGAAAGGGTTTTAAAAAAGCATCTATCAAATACCTAGTGTGTACAAGGTACCAAGAGTGAAAGACGCGCAAATAAAATAAAAAAACAGTACCTGCTTTGAAATGGTTTACATTCCCTTAGTGGATACAGCTATTTATAGAGACAATTGCCAGCATTTAACACAGTTCTTGGGGAAAAAGTAAGTGCTATCTAGATGTTAGCTATTATGGAAAATTTAATGTGAAACCATTTTAGGAAAAAGAAAGTCTTCAGTGGAGGATAGAGAAGGGGAGGGCAGGCAGAAGGATTGGGACTAGAAAGTCTTAAAGAAGGAGGTGACTTTTGACCTAAGACTTAAAGGGAATCTCAGGATACTAAGATGCAGAACTGTGGAGGGAAGGACTTTGGGACATTGTCTAGAGAATACAACCTGCTTCATTTTTTAAATGGAAGGATGTCAGCATAGTGTCTCCACTGGAAGAAGGACTGAAAGTCCTCAAAAGTTTGGGATTTTCCCAGTATGACATAATTAATTAAGTGGTAAAACAAGAACTAGAAATCCGGACATGATTCAAATCCATTGATTTTTTTCCTACTATATACTTAATAAATATTTGTTGAATTTAATTATTCAACAAAGTATCTTTCCATGCTAGAGTCTCCAGCTACTAACAGAGTTGAGATAAAGATTAATTCATTTCATCTATGTAACACATATTTTCAAAGTTGTCTTGATTGTTTGTCTAATTATTACTTTCACTTCTCAGACATAGGAATATGATCAAAAGCTGAATGAACCATGTAAATTTAGTACAACACACAAGTGATGTATTATTTACTCTATTGTACAACTGGTAAAGGACAATCCAGGCTTGGTTTGAATGTCTTATCATGATATATTCTACTTTTTGATAATTCTAATTGCTAGAATTATTTTTCTATCTTACATAAAAGCTAAATTTATCTCTTGGCAAACTTATAGCCATTCTCATAATCCTCAAGAAAGTTAAAGAAAGTTATAATTTCCATGCTACATTTTCTCTTCTCCAGTGTAAATATTCCTAATTCCTTCAGCCATCCTTAATATGACATAAAATCGAAGTCTTTTGCTCTACTGGTTGCTCTTCTCTGAATTTTATCCTTGAATGCTCCATAATTTAATAAAGTAATACTTAAAACCTAGCACTCAAAACTGAACATAATATTCTAGATTGCTAACTGATCAAGGCATTTTTCTACAGGGTGATCACTTCCCAATTTCTAGATACGTTGCTTCTCTGAATAGTATTAATAGAGCTATGACTAGCAAAGACTCAGTTGGGCTTTGCCTCAGGGTGACAATGTGAGGAGAAAGGCAAATTTTCTCCCTGTGGCATCCCTTTGCTTTGCTCTGTAATCTTCCTCAAACCTCTCTTGTCCTTTAGTAAAAGTGCCCCTAAGCAACAAGTTCCAAGGAATGTGATGCAACTATCAAGGGGTGCTGTCTTAACTCTCAGCTCCTACAGTAAAGGGAATCAAACTGACCCTCTCCTATTGTGACCCTTCTCGTTAAAAGACTTGTCCCTTCTTCAGCCCTTTATACCAAAGACAACTATTATTGCTTTAGGTAAAAATATTTGTATTCATGGTTTGAATATTATCTTCATATATGTATAATACCTCCATTACATCCCAAATCAAGAAGGATACTTGAGCATCATAAAATATAATACTTGTGGGAAACAGAGAAGTTCCCATTCTTTTATTTTTATTTTGAAATATATACATATATTTCATTTAAAATTTTCTTACAAAATTTATTTTAAAATATCTTCTTTTATAAACTAAAATATCATCTTCATTTAGACTATAAATACAGGTTTGGATGAGTCTTATTTTATCTAAGCCATGTATTCATCTTTGATTTAGCTTCAATAAAGAAGTATAATTGGAAGTTTTGTAATAAGGTCTTTTTTAATGAGGCTTTTCCTTCTCATTTTTTTAAAGGTCCACTCCATGGAAACACATAGCTTTTTTTTTTTTTTTTTTTAACCTTATTCTCATCAGGAATTAAAAGTGATCCTTTTGCTCTACATATTTCTGTTCCCTGGATAATAACACATTTCCCTCCTTTGTTTTTCAAGTCAATAAGTAAGCATATTGAAACTTTAAAGATTTATATACTCTTTATATGACTAATGATGTTCTTATGCAGACAGTCCTGTTTAAGGTAGACAATTAAATATTAACAACTCTAATTAAGACTGATAGTAAAGCTTGGAATATTTTGTCACATCCCAAGTTGATCAATTGCCTGGAAGCTATTAAGCATGATCTAATTCAATTATATCCCACTAGCTGACAGACAAAACTGTACTGATAAAATTTTCAGAAGAATTGTACCAGCTGACAACTTACCGCACTCATAAAAAATTGATTTTTATTGCTCATGAATAATTTACTGAACACAGAAACTCCTACTCTAGACTAGAATGTTTCTGTGGGTCAGGATCATTGTCTTAGGCTTCTTTGGTGGCATAGTGCTAGGCATATAGTTGGCACTCAGTTACTACTAAATTGATTTTTTTAAACTCTTACCATCCTTCTTAGAATCAATAGGAAATATTGGTTCCAAAGCAGAAGAGTGCTAAGGGCTAGGCAAGTGGGGTTAAGTTACTTGCCCAAGGTCATTCAGCTAGGAAATGTCTGAAGCCAAATTTGAACTTGCTACCTCTTATCTCTAGGCCTAGCTTTCTATTCACTGAGACACCTAGATGTCCTTTAAAATAATCTTTAATGTTAAAATGGGCATAGGACAGGGAATATGCCTCTTCTTTCTGAAAGCAAAATTTTAGTAATTTTGAAATGGCATTCTATATTTTATCTAACAACCACAAGCCTTCCATATTTATTTCATTTTGATTAAGGCATTCCTATTAATATACATCATTGTATACTCCGAAAAAGGTACAATTGGCTCTAGAAAAATGTAAAACTCTTAATGGCATGTGAAGATATATAAAATACTAGGACAAAATCTACTTAATTTTGTATATTCCTAAATTTGAGGAGTTGCAATAAAATTCATTTAATTAACTTTTATTAAGCATCTACTCAGTATAATACATTGTGTTGTGATTTAAATTATCTTGAGACTCACTTTTGAGTAAGAGTATATATTTCTTCATTTTATCAGGTTTATTGATTAGGTCAGCATCATAACGAATAAAGTGACTCTCACAACCAGAGATGATTCAAGATGGGTCAGGGAGTCTAATAAATAGATGTTTAGGAGCTCATTATTCAGCCTCTCCTTTGACCATTCCAAAACATATTTAATTGGTGATAGCTAATCAAAAGGCAGTCCATCAATCTATCTCCCCCTCCCTATCCCCACAAGTGAACAGGTCACTCATGCTAGAAAAGAACCCATGTCTTCTTGACTTGTTAACCAAATTCTGTTTAAAAAAAAAGACATTTTATGGAATTCCTAAGGACAAAAAAAAATGAGAATAGTAGCAGACTAGATGGTATCTCTGATCCAGATCTCTGACACAGGAATACATGGTAATTCTCTCTAATATATAAGAATAAACATAGTATATGAAAAATTAATTCTCACAATTGTGAGAGGCTCTATCTAATATAAATTGTTTTCCCCCTACTAAAATAAAGGCCACTAAGCACAAAGTGGTTAGGACACTGGCCCTAAAGTCAGGAAGACATGAGTTGAAATTTAGCTTCAGCTATTTTCAAACTGTATAATACAGATGAGTCAATACCTCTATCTGTATCAGATTCATCAACTGTAATGTGTTGATAATAATAACACCAACTTCCCAGAGTTGTTGTAAGGACCAAATGAGATCATCTATGTATCTGTGAGTGAACATATGAACTGGTATGTGTGAGCGTATATGAACAATTATGTGTGTGTGTGTGTGTGTGTGTGTGTGTGTGTGTGTGTACATGTACACATCTGGGGAAGTGAAGAAAGGAAAGACTTATGGAGGGAGAGTTTGGACCCTTGGCCATGGGATGACCCAATACACTACAATTTCCTTCCCTTCCTTCCTTCCTTCCTTCCTTCCTTCCTTCCTTCCTTCCTTCCTTCCTTCCTTCATATTGAATCAGAAAAATTGAGAATAAGCCAATCTTATTGGTTGAATTGAATTGGTTGAAAAAAATAGTAAGAAGTGGGACAACATAGATGGCATATAAACTTCATTTTGTCTCAATTTTTAAAAATCAGTAATATCCTTCTACATTACACATATTTCCCACTAAATCCTGCCCTAATCTCTCTGAGAGATATCTATTTCATAATAAATCGTTTTAATAGAAAAAATCAGCAAAATTAAACAACACATCAGAAAAAATCCAATTATAAATATAATTTTCCACAGCCATGGTCTCCAGTCTCTACAAATAATTGGAAAAAGGTGCTTTCTAGTACTTTGTCTTTGTGGTCAAGCTTTATCAATATAACTTTATAGCATTCATTTTTTGGGGCTGTGTAATGCATAGTTTCATATTACTCGTGCTGTGAAAGAAGACACATATGATACAATGAAAAACTCATGAAATAAATAAAGTGAAAACAGGGTGTTTTGATCTGCAATCAGACTTTAACGGTTGCTTCTTTGGCTGTGGATATCATTTTTCATAATGAGTCTCTTGGATTTATCTTGGAACCTTACTTTGCTTATTATAGTTAATCCTCCATACTTGATCATCATGTAGTATTCATGTTACCAAAGATAAAGTGTTCTCCTGATTCTGTTCATTTCACTTTGGATCACTTCATATGTCTTTTGATGTTTTTGTTTTTCTGAATTTACCCTGTTCATCATTTCTTATGATACAATAAGATTCCATTACAATTATATGCCTCAACTTTTTCATCTATTACCTGGTATAATGGATATCCCCTTGGTTTCTGATTTTTTTGCCACTACAGAAAGAGATGATAAAAATATTTTTGTACAAGTAGGTCCTTTCTCCATTTCTCTGATCTCTTTGAGATACAGACCTAGTAGTGGCAATGCTTATCAAAGGGAATGTATACATTTTGGGCCCTTTGAGCCTGATTCCATATTGCTCTCCAGAATGTATTTTTTTCAGTTCATATTTCCAGCAACTGTGTATTAGTGTCCCAGTTTTCTCACATTCCCTCCAACATTTATCATTTTCCTTTTTAATCATATTAGTCAATTTAGCCCTCAATTTTTATTGTTTAGTTATTTTTTTCACTCCATCCACATGATTGCTTGTCATTGTGTCTATTGTTTCTTGCTTCAATTTGGTTCACTTTGGATGAGTTTATATATTCATCACATTACTGTTCCTTATATAATAGTAATACTGTAGACCATTTGGTTTGTTTAACCACTCAAAAAATGATTTATATTTACTTTGTTTCTAAGTATTTGTTTCCACAAAGTGCTCCCGTAAGTATTTTGGTTTGTATATAATACCTTTCTTTGAGTCATTTTTATCCTTGAAGAATATGTCCAGCAGTTTAATCTCTAGATAAAATGGTATGGATTCTCTCTTGAGTAAAGGTGAAAAAAGTGTATAAGGCTGGCCTTAGCTCAGGAAGACCTGGGTTCAAGTCCCATCTTTAATATATACCACCTGTATGATTCTACTGAAGTCACTGAACCTCTTTCAGCTCCGTAGGTAACTTTTTTAAACCCTCACCTTCCATCTTGGAATCAATACTATTGTATTGGCTCCAAGGCATAGGAGAAGTAAGGGGTAGGCAACTGGGGTCAAGTGATTTGCTCAGGGCCTTACAACTAGGAAATGTCTGAGGCCAGATTTGAACTTGGACATCCTATTTTTAAGCCTGGTTGTCAGTCCACTAAACCACCAAACTGTCTCTAGGTAATTTCTCAAAGATGATAAGTTAAAGAGGAGGTAATGAGAGGCATCTAGGTGACTCATTGAATAGAAAGTGAGGCTAGTCATTTGACCCCAAATGTCTAGCCCTTACTGCACTTCTGCCTTGGAATGGATAATTATTATTGATTCTAAGGTAAAGGTGACTGTTTAAATAAAAATAAAGAGAAGGTGATGCGCTGTATTGGAAATTTCCATATATAGTATTTCCCAAAAGTCTTAGTGTAGTTATTTTTTTTAAAGATTTTTCTTTATTTTAAACCCTTAACTTCTGTGTATTGACTTATAGGTGGAAGAGTGGTAAGGGTAGGCAATGGGGGTCAGGTGACTTGCCCAGGGTCACACAGCTGGGAAGTGTCTGAGGTTGGATTTGAACCTAGGACCTCCAGTCTCTAGGCATGGCTCTCAATCCACTGAGCTACCCAGCTGCCCCCCTCAGTGTAGTTTTAAGCTTTAATAAGAAAGTACAATTTGGGTGACACCTTGAATACATATAATCACACACATATATAAAAAACATAAATAATAATGTTTTCTAAGTGTTTATGTTAATCAAGTCTTTGGAATCCTAAGACAGAGGTGAAAGACTAATTTAACTCATTAATTTTAAAATTACTTCAGTTCTCATTTGTAATTTGTCATTTGCTGGTATTGGTATACTCTGACTATGGCTTGAATCCAGACTTTCCATTAGTCCCTACTTTTCTATCATTCAGTCATGTTTGATTTTTCATAAACATTTTTTAGGTTTTTCTTGGCAAAGATACTAAATTGGTTGCCATTTTCTTCTCCAGCTCTTTTGGCAAATAAGGAAACTGAGGCAAACAGGGTTAAGTAACTTGGCTAGGGTCACATAATTAATAAATATTTGAGGTCAAATTTCAATTTGTGTCCTCCTTACTTCAGGGCCAGCATTTTATCCACTGTGCTATATTGCAGTCTCTTGTTCTACCTACCTACCTGTGTCTTCTATATTTATCATTTATTCTTCTGTAATTCTTTCTTGGTTGTTTCTGACATATTAGTTTTTATTCATGATAAATAATCAAGTAGATCACTAAAAAATTCTTTCATTTCGCTAGAGGACTCATTTCCTTTTTCTTCATTTTGGCAACTCAAAAGAAGTCTTTTCTAACCTTAGCCCTTTTGTTCTGAGTATTTAAAGGGCAATTTTTTGATAAATAACATTCATTTAAAAATCTGTTGATGCAAGGTGTGAGTGGATAAAAGGTTAAAGCCAGTGTCATATGGATAGGGTTCACATACAATTTAGTCTGGGATTAAAAAAATAGTGAGCCAGTAGGAAAGAAAAAGTAGAGGAAGAATAGACAAAAAAGAAGACAAGTGAAAGTTTAGAAAATTAAATGAGAGAAAGAAAGAGAAAGAAGAACAAAAGTAATTATTTCCATTTGGAATCCTTAACTTGGGACAGAACTTCTACCTCTTCCCTCAATTTTTCAGGAAAACAAGGACTAGAGATGAAATTCAAGATATCTTAAAGTATATTAATTCTTTGTTGCCATAACTAATTTATCCCAAATTTCTATTCCAGGTAGTCACCTGATTGTGACTTTTGATCACTATTCCTTGCTATTCCTTTAACAGCTTAAGAGTGGGTAGAGTCTTTAAGACTGAAAGAAAACAATTAGAACTCCTGCTTAGGCCATGTATTTTTTTCCCCTCTTGGACTGAAAAGAATAGGGAAAAAACCCTATTGTATAATTATAACATTATTACATGTTAGATTGATAAGGAAGGAAAATCTGTTAAAAAAGGAAGACAACCGGCCTCAGCCACTTCCCAGCTGTGTGACCCTGGGCAAGTCACTTGACCCCCATTGTCCACCCTTACCACTCTTCCACCTATGCGACAGATACACCGAAGTACAAGGGTTTAAAAAAAATGAAGACAATTTTATATTAAATCACAGATTTGTTAGGTATCCAATCAGGATTGTTTTTACCAAATTATAAATTAAGTGAGGTGAGTTTGGCTATAGTCAAGCCTTATAGTCTTGTAGAAAAAAAAGATATTGTCCTAGGAAAGTTAAAAAAATTAAAAAAAAAAAACAGAAAGGATCACTAACCTGTGAATCTTTATAAGATTTCCCTTAAATATAAATTTGTTTGTGCATATTTTCCATGAGAGCTATCAAATAGTATTCAAATATCTTATATAGGAAAAGAGACAGTCATATTTTGCCTCAGAAGATTCATCTAGAAACATTCATTACACTTGTCCCAGAGGACTGAGGTTGAAATATGGATTGATTTAAGAAAAAAAAAATCAAACGACAATATCCCTAACCGTCAGAGTTGAAAATATGAGATGGAATTTCTCAGATGGTATTGAATTCCCCTCACTGGATGTCTCCCAGCAAAGCTACAATCAAGGCTACAATTAAAGCTCATTGAAAGGAAACTCTTATTCTAGTATAAGTTGACCTGTACAGTCTGTGAGTCTTTTTCTGATTGTTATTCTGTAACATTCAGGAATATATCCCCCTCATTTTCACACTTACCGACTTTAAAGGGGAAAGTCCCCAATTCACATTTACAAAATACTGATGTGCTAGTTTTTGTTCATATCATAACCAGGATTTTCTGATACATTTTATTATAGTGTAATATGCTCTGATTTATTGAAATCCCCTTGTCCAAGAAGATAAGACTCCAGAAGACATTTCCATAACAGTTTCAATCACATAAATGTTTCAGTTTTATGAATATTTTACATTATTATCCCTTCATTTTCATGATGCTCACATTTAATGGACTGAATTTGTTATTTTAAGAAATTGGAATGTGTGTACCTTTTCTACTACCATGCCTACAATAGAGCTGGGTGTCAATAGGGCTCTCCTGGGTAAATATTTAACAACCACTTCTCTGAAGTCCCATGACACCTTTTTAAGTTTAATCTACATTATGAATATTTTCTCTATCACTTTCTTAAGTCAAGATGATCAACAAAGCAATAAATCAAACTCTGGTTTATAGCATTGCCCCTCTGAGATGTAAATGCTTACACTGAATTTTAACATTTAATTTTAATAGCCAATTGAAACAAGTTCCAGCCCAGCCCTGATGTCATTTGAAAATGCATTGTCCACACTAGAAAAAGGGGAAAAAATACTTTATCACCAACAAAAAATTCAAAGAACATGAATTAAGTGCCTAGTTTAATATGTACATAATTAAATCAGGTAATGGTCAAGCAAAGATGAAGTGAAAATTATCCTTTACCCTTAAGGACCTTGCATTATGTAAGAGGGATATAATATCCATAAAGACAAATAATTATAAACAATGTAATTTCAAGAGAAAAAAGAGGTTCTAATTATGGGGGTAGGGATGGTATTGGAGACAGAAATCAGGAAAGGCCTATGTAAGAACTCATACATGTATAGGCTTTTTAGTACATTTCACTTTTGTTGTTGCTGTTGTTAGAAATTGTTATTGTATGTAAATTTAAAAAATACTTTTTTGTTTTATTCTAAATTTTACAAAATCAAACAAAACAAGCATTTCCACATAAAAATAAAAAAAAAAGATAGCACACAAATAAAATCACAAATCTCCTTTATGTTTAGCTTACTTTTCTTCCTATCTATGTAATAATTCCCATCCATATGTGTCACATCCCCTCCTCTCCTTCTCACATCACAAAAGATATTGTCAAGGAGGTCAACATGGACATATAAAGTAAGTCTTTCAATTTTCACTTTTCTGTCTACTTTCTGGACACATCATCCACAGTTTATTCTTCCAGGATTGATTCTGTGGCTGTATATAATGGTCTCTTGGTTCTAGTCATTTCCCTTTTCATTATCTCATGTAATTTTTTCCAAATTTTTGTTTTTATTTAATCAGTCCACTCATTATTTCCTTTGGGACAGGAGTATTCAATCACAGTTGTATACCACAATTTGTTTAGACATTTCTCAATTGACGGACCTCTCTTTACTTTCCAATTCTTTGTTCCCACAAAGAGAGATGCTATATATATTTTGGAATATATAGGTTCTTTTTTCTCTTTTCCTCATTTCCTTGCAAAATAGAATCCACAATAGTATCACTGGGTCAAAGGATATACACAATTTTATAACTCTCTGGGTGTACTCAAAATAAAATCCATTTGATTTATTTCTAAATTTTATTTTGTTTTTTTCCCCCATAATTACATGTAAAAACAGTTCCCAACATTTCCCAAAGAATATTGAATCTCAAGTCTCTCCCTCAAAAGCCCCTCCCACATTGAGATGCCAAACAATCTCATATATTTTTCATGTTAAATCATGAAAAACATTTTCCATATTAATACTTCTACGGAAGAAAACTCAAACAGAAAATTAAGGAAGTAGAACAAGTTTTCTTTGATCTAGATTCAGCCTATACCAATTCTTTTTCTCTGGAAGCAGATGGCATTTTTTTCCTCATGAGTCCTCTGGAATAATTTTGGATCATTACATTGCTGAGAACAGCTGTTATTCACTGTTGTTCATTTTACTGTTTTCTTGTCACTGTGCATAGCATTCTTCTGGTTCTGCTTATTTCACTTTGCTAAAGTTTATCTAAAATCTTTCCAGTTTTTTCTGAGTTCTTCCTGCTTGTCATTTCTTATAGCACAATAGTATTCTATTATAATCATATACTATAACTTACTCAGCCATTCCCCATTTGATGGGTGTCCTCTCACTTTCTAATTCATTGCTTCCACAATAAAAGAGCTGCTTTAAATATTTTTGTACATATAGGTCACTCTCCTTTTTTGTTTTTTATCTATTTGGGATACCATCCTAGTAATTGTATTGTTGTATCAAAGGGTATGTACTGCTTTACAGCTCTTCTGGGCATAGGTCCAAATTGCTCTCCAGAATTAATAAATCATCTCACAACTCCCCTAATAGTGCATTAGTGTCTCAATTTTCCCACATTCTCTCCAAGTTTTGTCATTTTCCTTTTCTATCATAATAGCCAATCTGATAGGTGTGAGGGTGGTACTTCAGTGTCATTTTCATTTGTATGTCTCTAATTAATAGCAATGTATAGTTTTTAGATTTTTTTTTTTTACTGTGACAATATAGAGCTTTAATTACTTTGTCTGAGAACTACCTGTTTATATCATTTGACCATTTATCAACTGGGTTATGAGTTGTATTTTTATAAATTTGACTTATTTCTCTATGTATTTGAAACATGAGGACTTTATTAGAGATATTTAAAAAAAAAACATAAAAAACTTTTGCACCATTATGATTACTGTGTATTAGTCTCCATCCTATTTCACCCTGATTCGTTTCTGACCTTCACCTCCTCCAATTTGCCTTCTTTTCTATCAGTTCTAACCCCATTCTCTTATCCCCTTCACTTGCTACGATCATATAGAGTAAAACAGATTTCTATACCCAATTGATTATGTATGTTCTTCCCTTATTGAGCCAATTCCAATGACAGTAAGGTTCCCATATCCCTCTCTTCACTTCTCCCATCTTTACCTCCATTTTAAAAGCTTTCATGCCTCTTTTATGTGAGATAAATTATCCCATTCTATTTTTCTCCTTCCTCTTCTACTAATTGATTCCTCTTTCTCATGTCTTAATTTTAATTTTTATATCACCCCATCATATTCAACTCACACCCTTGCCTTTTGTCTTATAACTGCCCAAATAATGATAAAGTTCTTTAGAGTTAAAGAATCATCTCCCTGTGTAAGGATATACACAGTTTAATCTTATTGAATATCATTTGATTTTTCTTTCCTGTTTACCTTTTCATGCTTTCTAGTCTGGTATTTGAGAGTTAATTTTTCTATTCAGGTCTGGTCTCTGATCTTCTTAGGAAACAGATCTGGCAATGGTATTGCTATGTCCAAGAGTATACACAGTTTTATAGTTCTCTGGGTATAATCACAATGTTTCTTAAACCATATTCAATACACAATTCACCTGATTTTAAGGTAAGTTGTCTGCTAGAAGAAAAAAATTAAATCTTATTTCTTATGTAATTTTCTATTTTGTGGCTTATTAATTTATTGCTTCTGGTTTACCTGATATTTAATGTTTTCTTTTGCTCCTTTTCCACTAGAATTATGCAAATTTTCATTTGACTGCCTTCAGTTTAAAGAGTTTTAATTTTTCATTGTCTTTGCTGTCTGTTTTCAATTACCTGCTTGATTTCCAGAGCTATATTTTTGACTAGAAATTTGATTTTCAAATCCACTTTTGCATCATAAATATCTGAAAACAGTATAGGAAAACAAGTGAAAGCCTCGAGGAATTCATGCAAAGAAGAAGGAAACATTGTAGGAGTGCAGGAAAAAACACCATAAGAGCTATCAGAGAGAGGACTCCTCCTAATTGGTAACATACCTTTGATTTACAATCTGCCCTACTTTAGAAATTCTGCCTTTCATAGGAAGCAATAGAGAAAAGTAATTAAATGTAATAGGAACTAGAGTTTCCAAATGGAGATTTCCAGAATCTAAATGTAATACTGGAAGATCTATAAAAATCTTATGGCTATGCTTAAGACACAGAGGCTTTAAAAATCTATAATATATCAATATTGGTACTTACCCATACCTTTTCACATATAGCACCCTCATCAACATCTCCCCATAAATTATCTACCTATAAAAGACCCTCAGATATACTGAACACTATTTTCTAGATTTCCTGGCAGTACAACATTTGAGATATCTGTCTGTAAGTCTCACTCCTAGTATCTTACTGGAAGGAACACAATTAATTACCATAAATATCTCTTTGATAATTTTTGTCTTCTTTTCACACAAATTTTTGTTAATAATATATTCATATGTGTATGAATATATTATTAACAATAATATATTGTGTATGAATATATTATTAACAATAATATATTATATATTAATATATTATTAAAATAAAGAGAAATATATATAGATTTCTCTCTATTTTACCTCTTTCTATTATTATTTTTTACCTCTTATAATCTGCAATAATGACTATAGCCTTGGAGAGACAGTGATAAAACATGTCTGATGGTGTAAAGATTTAACCCATTTGTGATCACCTATGTATTTTAATTTTGGCTGTTACTAGCATAAATCTAAAATCCTTATTTAATAACCACTAGGTTTATATATTATTGAAGAAACCAATCATATTGATATTGGTGTTAGCACTACAAATGAAACCAGAGTTCATTTGTTCATTAATTTCTGGCTAAGTTAAATGACTTCATTCTACCTTGCATGTAAAGCCCTGCCTGTTTTCAACTCCAGGAAATAAAATGCCCTGTGCCAGGTACCTCTTTCTTTTCCATCCCTTCACACACGCACTTGTTTCCTGCCTGCTTTTCAGTGTTTTCTCCCCCTATAAGTTGTAAGCTCAATGAGGACCAGGGCTACCTTTCTTTTTATTAATTAATTTTATTAATACTTAGCAGCATGCCTAGTATGTTGTGGGCACTTAATAAAAGTTTCATTGGATTGAATTAGACTGGATGGATCAAAGGTTTGCAAGACAAAAATAAGAATTGGTTTTGTCATGCACTTCAAGGCAATCAGAAATGTCCTTTGTGTATAGTAGGCACTTCAATATATTTGAACTGAATTTATAATTAGTGCTACTCATGTGATATTCATAATAAGCATAAAAATAAAATACCTTGAAAGTAATGGTAGCTAATAAAACATTATCTATTGTAAATGTGGAAGGAGACGGTGTAGGAAAACAAGTATCAGATCTTTGGCTTCTCTTTAAAATAAAATCTTATGTTGTTATTATGGATATTCTTCTGGAGATTCTATGTAGCTATGACATCATCTCCAAAAATCACAATTTATTGTCACCCAGAGGGAAATGGCATCAAGTATACTTGTTACAATTTATCTTTAGCACAATCCTGAGTGTCTTAAACATAAGTGGCAGAAAAGATCAGACTTGTAGGACTAGCAAATGAGGTGTTCAAGGCAGAGAGAGAGAGAGAGAGAGAGAGAGAGTAGATGAATAGATCGACTGTAAGAAAGAACTGCAAAAATTTGGAGGGATGTACCATGGAAGATTTTGGAAAAGCACAGAGAAAGATCATTCAGAATGAGAAGGCATGGATGAATTTGATATATTCGCCTAGTGGTAGGATACAAATTGATAGAATCAAAGATCAACTGAAGTATGAAATATATAACTTAGTTTATTTTGTTTTAAACAAAGGATTTAAGGGAACATTACTTCAAAGTGTCTGCTTGTCTGAGACATGACTGTAGGTGTGAAAATGCAATTAAATGAAATCTTGTTCTAAGGTAAGGATATTTTCCTTAATATAAAAAAGAATATTCTAAATTGTATGCTATTTGTAGGTAGAGAAATGGTCTAGGTATTCCTGTTTAGATTTGGCATTGTATTGATTGCACTAGAAACCTAGAAAACCACTGATTCTTAAATATGCACACAAAGATATAGTAAGTGTCATGATATACAATATAACATATATCTAATTAATTGCATGTATACATGTATATCTATATCTACATGTATTTATAAAAAAAGTAAAAATGTGAGTTTAATATTAAATTATGTGAATGTGTTTATAGTTTAACAGGTATATAGTGTGGAATATTAACTTTAAATTTAATTAATATTCAATGTAAACTAAATTCAAGAGAAATTCCTTCTTTGATTCTTAATTTCTTTATTTACTGAATATTTATTTAGAGCCTATTATTTATAAAGAACTTGCTAAAATTTGCAGATACAACAAACAACAAAACCATTACATCTCAAAGAACTTACATTTTCATTCAAAAAATAACATATTAAAAAAAAGCTACATTCCCATAAGATGAAGACAGAGTAATAGTAAATGGGCAGGTGAAGACAGTTGAAATAAGAAATACTCGAAGCTCATCAACCACCCTTCAACCATAGAAGAACAAAACATCTCAAAAAAAAAAAAATCCTAGAGTAGCAAAACCAATGGAAGAAGGGATAAATTAATGTTCTGTCCCAGAAAAATGTGGAAAGGCAGCAAAAAGAATAGACCTTGCCTGGGGTATAAGGAGAGAGTACTGATCAAGCCTCAGCAGAACTCAGATGGAATCCAGCACAAGTGGCAGAGGAAAGAACACAGCCTGCTTAGTCCAGCTTCAAAAGCATAAGAGCAGAAGTCAACACAATAAAAAACAGGCAATAGTGAGAGGAAAGTGGCACTGAATAGTTCAGCTGTAACAGAGGCTGGGCATGACACAGTACAGGCAAAAGTGGGAGGAATTCAGCCTAACATGATCCAGCCTCAATGGCACGAGGCAGAAAGCATCTCAACCCAGCATGAAAATCATCTGCACTGAACAACTGCAAACCTCCACACAGCAGATCACCCAGCCCACCTCTGCTGAGTGCTCAATTGGGGATCAAGGCAGCTGAGATGATCCTTGACACAGTAAAAGCACAGGACAGTACCCCTTTTGTCCCAGGAAGCCAGCTATGTTTCAGCATATAGACAAAATCAATGGGGAAAAATGAGCAGAAGACAGAAAATAAACACAATGCTAGAACAATATTTCAGCAACAAAGATCACCAAACTGCAAGCTCAAAAGAGGACAGCAATCCAAAAATGAAAACTCATGAAGCTTCAAAGGAAAATGTGAAAGAATGTCAAGTCCAAAATGAACTCCTGTTAGAGCTCCAAAAAATAAATGAATAAAAGGATTAAAGAACAAATTCTAAGGGACTTGGTAGAAAAATTAGAAAGGAAAATGATAGGACAAAATCAGTAGCTTAGAACAAAACTTTACTGAAGAAAACAGTTTACTATAAAAGTAAATACAATACTTGAAACAGGAAAATAACCCCCTTAGAAAGGAAGTATAAAGATTTAAAGAAGAAAATGTTTTCCTAAAGCTTATAATTGAATAAATGAAAAATAATGGTTCCATAAGATATCAGGAAACAATAAGAAAATTCTAAATCATGAAGAAAACAGAAGAAAATCTGAAATTGCTCTCTGGATAGACCACTGTCCTTCAAAAATATATCTAGTAGATATTATCTAAGAATAATTAAATTGCCTAAAAACAATCCAAATCAATCAAAAATGAATATGGACACCATATTGAAAGAAAATATCAGAGAAAACTACCCATACATTCTTGAAAAAAGAGAGGAAAACAAAAGTCAAAAGAATCCACCCAT
Source organism: Gracilinanus agilis (assembly GCF_016433145.1). NCBI lineage: Eukaryota > Metazoa > Chordata > Mammalia > Didelphimorphia > Didelphidae > Gracilinanus > Gracilinanus agilis. The sequence continues at coordinate 139,518,302 of NC_058135.1, forward strand.
CACCTCCTGAAAGAAATCCCAAATTAAAAAATTCTAGGACTAATATAGCCAAATTAAAGAAATCATCAGCTAAAGAAAAATACTACAAGCATCCAGGGAAAAAAACAACACATTTAGATATTGTGAAACCACAGTCAAGATTATAGAAGACCTGGCTTCTATATTAAAAGATCAGAAGATATGAAATATGATACTCCATAAGGAAAAGAATGTAGGCCTTCAACCAAAAATCGCCTAACCAGTGAAACTGAGCTTAATACTCCAGGGGAAGAAATGAATATTTAATGAAATAGAAGACTTCTAGGCATCCCTGAAAAAATGACCAGAGTTAGAAAAAATTGATGAGCAAATTTTATACTCAAGAGAAGCATAAAAATATAAATAAGAAAAACTCAAGGAAGTCAGTAGGATTAAACTGTCCAAATCCATGCATGGGAAAGTGATAACTGGGATACTTAAGATTTCCATGGTACAAGACATATCTACAGTACTTAATATAATTATTACAAGCAAGGGAAATACTGGGATTAAATTGATTATATTCCTTTTATGGGAATTAGAATACTTGATACTTACAGTACATGAGATATTTAAGATACTTAAGGTAATTTGAAGTAATCAAGGGAAACAATGGGGTCAAACTGATTATATCATTAATAAGAAGATAATAACTAAGATATCTATGATATCTGAAGTACCTAAGATATCTAAGGTACTAATGATATGTAAGGGACTACAGATATTTAACAAATTTTATCACTGTTAGAGAAATAAATTAGAGTATATGTAGACAGAAAGCAGGCAGTAAGCAGAATATAATGGGATGATAAAAAAAAAATAAAACAAGCACGGGATAAATTGGGAAAAGAGAAAAGGAAAGTTAAAGAGTAAATTATCTCACTTGAGGAGGCATATACAAGTCAATACAGTGGAAAAGAAGATGGGGAAGGTGGGCAATGCATGAACCTAACTTTTATTGGGATTGGCCCAAAATGAGAATAACATTCACAATGAGGTAGAGAAAACTATCTTATTCATTAAAGAAGTAGGAAGGGGAGGAGGAACAAAAAAATAAATAAATAAATAAATAAAAGGGAGACAGAAAAAAGAGAAAGAGACCTCAGGAAAGTGGGTAAATGGAAGCAAAAATATTTGTGAATAGGAAAAAGCTGAAAGGAGAGAAAGAGGAGGATATACAGATGGAAATAAGATGGAAGAAAATACCCAGTAATCACAACTGTGAATGTGAATGGAATAAACTCACCCATAAATCTGGGTACATAAGAATTGATAAAAAGTCAGGTAATGGCAGGAGCAAAATCTACTATGTTTCATCTAAAGTTAAAAAAGGCAAGGCTTGCAATTATGATCTCAGACATAGCAAAAGTAAAAACTGACCTAATTAAAAGAGATAAGGAAGAAAAGTACACATTAATAAAAGTAAATATATATGATGAAGTAATATTAATATTAAACATATGTGTATCAAATATCCTAGCATCCAGATTCTTAAAGGAGAAATTACGTGAGTTACAAGAGGAAATAGACAATAAAACAATATTGATAGGGGACATGAACCTTCCTCTCACAGAATTAGATAAATAGTGAATGGGAGTGTCCTCAGAGCCATACAGACTTTTATTCAAGTCCTGACTCTGCCATGTACTGGCTAATTGGCCCTGAGACAGTCACTAAAGCAATGAACAAAGCAAATCTGACAGATTAAAAACAGTGAAGGGGAAATAATGTTTTTTAATCTTACCAGGAGGACTTAACACAGTTGAAAGTATAGGCCTAGTATGAAACAAAACAGAACAAAACAAGACAAGATAATTAGAGTAGGAAAAGAAAAGTAGTACTTAGGGAAAGAGAAAAGGATGCATAGGAGAGAAATTATCTTGATTTCAAGGAGACCTTCAAATAATAGAAATTTCTTTATTTTCAGCTTGAATCATGACTTATTTGATTTAAAGGTCAGTAAAGAATGACACATTTACAGAGTTAAAAATATCTCTACTAATAAGTTTTCAAGCAAAACTTTAGATAGGCCCTTGGGCTATTGTTACAAATGAGCCTTTTAAAGATTTTGTCCAATTTCAGTACATTCAATTACAATTTTTCCCTCTGTATGATTCATGTTATATGTTCAAAATTTAATTCTGATGAATACAAGTTCAGTCTATTACATGCCAGGATGGTATTAGAATAAAAACTGATTTTTATTTTATTTGTAAGAAGTGATCTTTTAAATTTATAATGGTGCTCTTTAAGAATTGTCTTAATGACTAATTGTACAATCTTTTTTTTTTCTCTCAGAGATGATTGAAATATTTCTCTTACAGCATAATATTTTAAACAGAAAACATTTTGTTTCACTTCTCTTTCTAAATAACCTCACTCTATATCCATGGGACAACTATCTTCTAATGAAGGCATATTATGTTACAAATGGTCTTGGAAGTGAGATGCCCTTAGTGGTGCTTTAGGAATGCTCATTGATGCATTTTTATCATGACTATCACATGTTTCAAAACTGAAATAAAAGGCTTTCTTTGATTTATTTTAAGATAAGCCTGGTTTGTCTTGATTTAAGAGAATGTATTATGTTTGACACCCACATTAATATCTGAGCACAGAAGCTCAATAAATGCTATTGAAATGAAAAGTTAAAATTCCAAGGCTCAATAACATAGTTTTACAACATGACAGTTCTTGTTCAAAATGTAAGTGAAATCATATTTAAATAAGTTGTTTTTAACGCAGTATTTGCCAGCATATCAACAAACATACTCCATGTCTTTTTATTTGGAAAGAAGATAAATATATAATTGGGTAACAGTGAAACTGTTAGCATTATTGTGGATGTTTTTCATAGTGTGGCACATTACATTAACAAAGGCCTGCTTCTGCAGATTTGAAATATCGGGTGCCACGGAACCGTTCAGAGAAAGGAAAAATTGTTGTCGTTTTAACATCATTCATTTTCAAGCTGTTAATTGAAAATGTCTTCTTACTAAAACATATTTGCATTTTCACCCCAAGTTATATTAATTTGAAATGTGTGAAAGAGCTCCGAGTTGCAGTTACTCACGGTGATAGATATAACACAAATATTTTAGAAACCTACTTTGACAAGAGTCACTTCTATGTGCCTCCATTTCTGGAATGCTGGGCTCTGGGAAAAGGACCACGAGGGAATCCACTCAAGATCAGCCTCGCTCCCTAGAAAGTAAAATTCTTTGAAACTTAAAATGAACAAGGAGATCCATAGTTCTCCGGGAGCAGGTGGTGTCATGCAGAGTGGTGTGGTGATGGGTATAGGATGGGCCTGATGGAGGCGGCCCAAGATCCTAGAGGGTACATGGATCTAGGCTGAGTGAGGAGAAGGAGGCCTGGGGGGGCCACAAAGGTGTGCTGGGAACCCCCAGGTTCAGCTCAGCGGAGTCCTGGACCCCACAAACAGTGCCCAAGCCAAAGCGAATAGGGGAGAAGGTAGATATCTATCCACGCAGCCCCTCCGGATACTTGGCTTGGGGTTGGGTTCATGGATAAGGTTTATAATAAAGATAGCAATTGATAAGGTTGTATTAATGCAGTTGACTGCGATTTACACTGCTCTTTCCTTCCCCCTTAGAGGTATCTGTTAGGTTGTCCTTTAGAATGACGCCAGTCTTCACTTGATTTAGTTCAAGGCTTTAATACTACTAAACTCAAAGGGGTAGGATTCAGGATAAGGAAAGTGGAGCTGGGCATGGCTCTGCTAATCTAATGGGAGCTGGAGGAAGCTAATCAATCACTAGCAAGCTGGCAGCTGGCTGGAGAGGTTCTTCTCCCTCACAGGCCCTGGTCAGGCCGGGCCGTGGCCTAGACCAGGTGAAAGGAGGCTTGTGATCTTCTTCTTCTTGGTAGATGTTTGATGTGTATCTCTTAGCTCTAATCAGCAATAGGTGAATTGATTACTTGAGGCAATCAGGTAGAAATGCTGGAGTTGTAGGTCTATAGACCTACCCACCCCCCACCACCCAGGGCCCTTCTCAAGACTGAAGCCCTGAAGGGTTTTGCCCCTGGGCTTTTATAGTGGTGGCAACAACTGTCTTTTGCCCTTGGCTCATGGCTTCTGGGTAAGTTCTAAATTCTATAACTGACAGTCTGTCACTCAAGTTGGTCTCCATCTTCTTCCCAGAAGTTGCCTATTACAGTGGTGATTTAAAAGAGAAGTAGGAAGAAAAAAGCTATCTCTCTCTTTTTCTCTGTCTCCCTCTCTGTCTCTTTTCTCTGTCTCTTTTCTCTCTATCTCTTTTCTCTCTCTGTCTCTCTCTGTCTCTGTCTCTCTCCCTCTATCTCTTCCTCTATGTCTCTCTCTCTCTGTCTCTGTCTCCCTCTCTCTGTCTCTGTCTCTCTCCCTCTATCTCTTCCTCTATGTCTCTCTCTCTCTGTCTCTGTCTCCCTCTCTCTGTCTCTGTCTCTGTCTCTCTCCCTCTATCTCTTCCTCTCTGTCTCTGTATCTCTTTTTCTGTCTCTCTCTCTTACTGTCTCCCCCTCTCTCTCTGTCTCTGTCTCTTTTCTCTCTCTTTCTGTCTCTGTTTCTCTGTTACTCTCTATATGTATATATGCTTGTGTATATATAAGCATATGTAGATTGATGGATATGTATATTCATATATATTTTTAAACATAGGTATGCTATATGTATACATACATATTTTATTAAAAGCCTATATTAAAATGTTTAATATTAAATTACATCACATATACTAGTATATACATTGTGTGTACATGTGTGTATATGTATATATGCATGCATACATGACATTACACAATGTATACATCTATATACACATGCATGTGCATATATGTGTGTGTATTTATATACATTAATACACAAAACACACATAACATATATACCTTTTATCTTCCTACTTCCAAATCTGTCTTTCAAATGACCTGCTCCTTGTTGAAGATCTTGAGTGTCCTTCTTTGTTTAAGGTCTCTTTGTCCATTTGCTTTCTGGGAACTGAGGAAGACCAGGAGCCAGTGGCCTAGTGGAGAGAGAGCTCTGCTGGAGTCAGGAAGGTTCCTCTCCCTGAGTTCAAATCTGGCCTCAGACACTTGGCAGCTCTCACCTGGGCCCATCACGCAACCTTCTTTTGCCTCATTGGATGTGATGGGTGGGTGTATACACTCATGCATGCACTTGTTCAGAGAAAGTTTGATTCCTTTCAAATTAGAGGAAACTGCCTGATTTGTTGTAGATTCTGTTGGGCTTATTGTTAATATGGGTTGGAAGGGGCCTAAAAAACCATCTAGTCCAAACGCAAATACAATGAATACTTTTTATACAAGTATATGATATCTATAATTAATGTAATACATATCTAATTATAATTATGCAATTATAATAGTCAAGTATCACATTTTGGCTGGCCTGATATTCCTTTGCCCTGTCCCCCTTCCCCCTCACACACATTCCACCTTAGACACTGGCATTTGAATTTTTTTTTTCTTTCTCTCTAATGGGCTTTTTCCTTCCTCTCAGAAAACCTACACTTGATCCTTGAGGCATATTTTTACTTTTCTATATTATTTAGTGGACTTGGGCTGAAATCTTGCATTTTAAATTTATTAACAATCAAATTATAAAAGAGACTTTAAACTCTATTTTTCCCATTCATAAAACAAGGAAATTTGATTAGATGTTCTCTAAGGCTCCTTCCACCTCTGTATCTATAACCAATAGGTGTCTCCATTTCCTCTACTGTCACTCTCTTCTTATTCTCTTACTTAAAGTCTACCTTCTGCCCTTATCTTCCTAATATTAGAACTTCTCTCTCTAAAGTTACCAATGATCTCCTAACTATCAAATCCAATGGCATTTTCTTAAGCATCATTCTTCCTAACCTCTTTGAAACTTTTGACAATGTCATTTATCTCTCCACATGGATAATCACTTCTTCCTATTTCCATATTACTATCTTTCCTTTTTTCCCTCCTAATTATCAGATTTCTCTTTTATTTCCTTTGCTGGAGCCTCATTCAGGTTATGCCTACTAACCACAGGTATCCCACTGGGCTCTGCTGTTCTCCATCTATGCTACTTCACCTGGTGAATCTCATTAGGTTGTATATATTTAATTATAATTTATATTCAGATTATTCTCTTTTTTGCACTATAAATCATTCATTTTTTAATTTCTTTTATATGACTAGATTTTGTACTTTACTGAATTTTTTATTCCAAATGTTATAAAACCAAACAAAATAAACATTTCCATATACAAAGAAAAAAGTATGCAGATTATATGACAAATCTTCTATATGTTTAACTTACTTTTCTTCATATCTACATAATAAATCCCATCCATTAACCTCCCACTACCTACCCCCCTCCCCCTCATCAAAAAAAAAGATATCAAGATGGCCAACAAATACATATAAATTAAATCTTTCATATTTCACCTTTCTGTTTACTTTCTGTGGTAACATTCACAGTTTATTCTTCCATGATTAATACTGTGGCTGTATATAATGTTCTCTTAGTTCTACTCTTCTCACTGTTAATTATCTCGTGTGGTTCTTTCCAAGTATTTTTTAAAATCAATCAACTCATCATTTCTTATGGAGCAGGAGTATCCTATCACAGACATATACCACAATTTGTCAGCCATTCCCCATTTTTTTGTCACCACAAACATAACTGCTATAAATATTTTGAAACAGATGAGGTTGGTTGCTGTTTGTTTTTTTCTCATTCCCTGAACTTCTTAGAAAACAGCAATTCTATTGATGTGTCTAAGGACATTCACAGGTTTGTTCACTCTCTAAATTCCAAATTACTCTCCAAAATGGTTGGATCATTCCACAACTTCAACAGTGCATTAGTGTCCCTGTTTTTCCACATCCCCTCCAACATTTGTCAGTTTGCCATTTTGTTTTTTTAGTCTGATGGTATAAAGAGGTGGCACCTCAGAATTGCTTTGGTTTGCATTTCTCCAATCAGTAGTGATTGAGAGCATATTTCAAAAGTCTATATATAGCTTTGGTTTTTTATCTGAAAACTGCCTGCCTATATGGTTTGCTCATTTATCAACTGAGGGATGCCTCTTATTTTTATGAATTTGACAATGTTTTCTTTAAATTTTAGATATAGTACCTCTGAGAGGCTGTCTAAATTTCCCCCCCACAATTTTCAGTTTTCCTTTTGATCTTGGCAGTATTTATTTGTACAAAAACTTTTAAATTTAATATTATCAAAATTATTCATTTTACATTTCACAATGCTCTCTATCTCTTGTTGACTCATAAATTCCTCTCCTATTCATAAACTAGGTAGTATATTCCTTGTTCTAATTTATTTATAGTATCTTCTTTTACATCCAGATCATTTATCCATTTTCATCTGACCTTAGCGAGTGGTGAATGACAGTAATAGATACCTAATTTCTGCCAAACTAATTTTCAGTTATCCAAATAATTTCTATCAAACAACAATTTCTTCTTCCCAAAATCTGGATCTATAATTTGTCAAATACAAGATCACTATAATCTTTTGCTGCTATTTTTTTTATGTCTGTCCTGTTCCGCTGATCTACCTTCCTATTTCTTAGCTAATACTAGATAGTTTTGATAATTATTACTTTATAGTAAACTCTAAAATCTGGTATTCTTAGATCTCCTTCCTTTACTTTTTATTTCCCTTAATTCCTTTGATATTCTTGATCTCTTAATCTTCCAAATGAATTTTATTATTATTTTATCTTGATAAAATATCATTTTTCATAATTTGATTGGGATGTTATTGAATAGGTAGTTTAGTTTAGGCAGAATTGTCATTTTATTTATATTAGCTCTGTCCATCCAAGAACAATTAATATTTCTCAAACTTTTTAGATCTGACTTTATTTGTGTAAAAAGTGTTTTATAATTATGTTCATGTAGTTCCTGAGTTTATTTTGACAGGTTTAATCCAGGGTATTTTATGCTAAGTATGGTTATTTTAAATGGAGTATCTCTTTTTATCTATTCTTATATGACTTTCTCAGTAATATTTTTTTAAAACTGATTATTTATGTGGATTTATATTATAAACAATTTTCTCCGTATATCAATGTCATCAGCAGAGATAGTTTTATTACCTCCTTCCCCATTCTGATTCCCTCAATTCCTGTTTCTTCTCTTACTACACTATTCCTAGCATGTCTAATATGATGAAACAATATTGGTGATTTTTGTTTTACTCCTAATTTTATTGGCAAGGTGTGAATCCACCCCATTACAAATAATACTCGTTAATGGTTTTAAGTAGATGCTTCTTTTCACTTTAAGGAAAAAATCCTTTTATATCAGTGGTTCCCAAACTATTTTGGCCTACCGCCCCCTTTCCAGAAAAAAAAATATTACTTAGCACCCCCTGGAAATTATGAAACTATTTATTGAACTCATAATAGAATGTAATACAAAAAAAGTGTGGCCATCACTGCCCCCCAGATCACTGCAGCACCCATCATAGGGAAGGTGCCTACTTTGGGAATCATTGTTTTATATCAATGCTTTCCAGCAATTTTAATAAGAATGGATATTATAGTTTGTCAAAGACTTTTTTTCCAGCAATTGATTTAATTGTATTTTTTTTTATTATTTTTGTTAGTGAAGATGGGATTAACTCTCCCCTTGTCTACTTTTAAATTTAATCAACAAAAGCAAATATACTCCTACTTAACTCTAAAGTATGGGAAGTCCACAAAGCACTTACTAAAGTGGTTTATATCTCCATAAATCACTGACCACTGCCTGGGCAGTCCTAAGCAAATTTAAAGACTACAATTGGTCCCCTAAAGTGGAAGAAGGAACAGGAAGTGACATAAAGAATGGTTTTTAAAAGTGGCCAAAACTTCCTGTCACAAGGTTTTCAAGCTCTTTCAAGGCTTTAGAGGCTGGTGGAGGACCTTCTTGAGGATGGACCAGGGACTCTAGCATTTGGTAACACTGCTTTTGGATCTTCTGCTTTGGACTACAACATTGGTGAGTGAAAAAGCTGACTCCTTTCAGACTTTTGGAGAGATTAGTTTCCGAAAGAGGCCACATGGTTATTCAGAACCTCTGGCTAAAAGACCTTCTGGCTGAGGGCCCTTTGGTGGAGGGCTAATTAGCCCAACCTGAGTTGAGCCAGGCACCAGAGAAACAGTTAAGGTACTAAGCTAGACTGCTTACTCTACCCTTTTTCACATTTCTCAACTTTACTCTTTCCCTCTATTTTGTAAATAAAGCTGCCAAATAAAAAATTATTTGACTTGAGTTAGAATATTGGCAACCACATTCCCTTATATTCAATCAAACCATATTAATTTTATCCCCTACATATTATTGATATTACCAATTATGTTGAAAGTTTTACTTATTTTAAATCGTCACTGCATTCATGGTATGAATCCTCTTTGGTCACAATGTACTATTTATACAACATATTGTTGTAGTCTATGCACTAGTATTTTGTTTAGAATTTTTGTATTCATATTCAATAATGAGATTGGTCTATAATTTTCTTTCTCATTTTTTTCCTTTCCAGTAAAGGCACCTTAGTTTCATAAAAGGAGTTTGGTAAAATTCTTTCTTTACCTGTTATTTCAACTAATATTTTTTTAAATATTGGAATTAGTTGATCTATGAATATTTGGTAGAATTCACTTATAAATCCATTTCGTCCTAATGCTTTTCCCCTAGGAAGTTCATTCATGGAGTATTCTATTTCTTTTTCTAAAATAGGTTTATTTTAAATGTTGTATTTCTTGTAAGTATTTTATTTTTCTTTCATTGTTTAATTTGTTTTCATATAATTCAGCAAGATAATTCCTAATAATAATTTCCTCTTCATTGGTGGTATTTTTACCCTTTTCATCTTTAATGCTAGTGATTTGGTTTTCTTCTCTTTACAATGATTTGTCAATTTTGTTCATTTTTTCATAAAACTTACTCCAAGATTAATTTATTAATTCAATGGTTTTTTTTTACATTCAAATATATTGAACTCAACTTTAATTATTAGAATTTCTAACTCGTTGTTTAGTTGGGGATTTTTAATTTGTTCTTTTTCTAGTTTTTTAAATTATATTCCCAATTTATTTATCTCCCCTTTCTCAATTTTATGAAAATAAGCATCTAGAGATAGAATTTTTTCTCTCTAATTATGGATTTTGCTAAATCCTGGAGGTTTTAGTATGAGTTCTAATTATTATCATTCTTTTTAATTAAATTATTTATTGTTTCAATAATTTGCACTTTAAGCCAATATTCTTTAAGATTAAGTTATTTAGTCTCCAATTAGTTTATATGTATTGTACATATATACATAATGATACATATATATGTAGTTTCACTGTCCTTTATTACATTTAGTTTTCATTGCATTATGGCCTGAAAAGGTAGCATTTAATATTTATGATTATTTACCTTTAATTATAATATTTTTGTGCTCCAATATATTATTATTTTTGAATATGCCATGTATTGCTAAGGAAAAGAGATACTTTTTTCTGTTTCCATTCAAATATCTCCATATATCTATAATATTTAGCTTATTTAATATTCTATTCATTTCCATTACTTTTTCCCCATTTATTTTTTGGTTAGATTTATCTAGTTTAGAGAGGGGGATATTAAAGTCCATTACTATTGTTGTTTTGTTATCTATTTCCCTCTATAACTCATTAAATTTTTCCTTTAAATTTTGCAATCTATAACATTTGTTGCATGTAAATTTAAAATTGGTAATGCTTCATTATCTATACCTTTTAACATAATATAGTTTCCCTGCTTATCTCTTTTCATTTTATTTATTTAGCTTTTAACTTTGTCAGAGATCATGGTTGCTACTCATGATTTGTTTGTATCAACTGAGGCATAGTATATTCTTCTCCAGCCCTTTATTTTTACTCTATATGTGTCACTCAGTTTTAAGCTTGCCTCTGATAAACAACATATTGTGAGGTTTTGTTTTTCTTTGATGCAGTCTGCTATTGATTTTCATTTTGTGTGTGAATTCATCCCATTTACATTTGATATATTAGTTGCTATTGTGTAGTTCCCTCTGTTCTTTTTTCCTCATTCCTTTTCCTTATATTTCCTTCTTTTTTTTTTATATCCCTCCTCAGATGTCCAATTTCTTCTGTCAGCTATCTTTCCAAATCTCACCCCTTCTTAGAAATTTTCCCTTATCCCCTTCCTTTTCGCTCATAATTGCAATTGACAGACTTTTCTGGGGGTCCCTCTCTTGTCTTTTCTCCCTTACTTTTTAGTTCCTATTCTATCCACCCAAAAGTCCCTACCTTATCCCCAACTATGATGCTCTTTTATTTTTATTATTATAATGTAATTCTAGGTCCCCTGCTCAAGCCACAGTCTATGATTTGTATCCAGTTCTTTAACCAAAGCTGGCAAGAAGTTCTGCCACAGCAGGTTCAAACAGACAGGTATCTCCACCTGTTGTGGCAACCAGAGACCCCACTCTCCTGGGAGTGATAACAGTTGATGGGGCCCCAATCCATAACAACCACACTGATTGGTGAACATTCCTTTCTCACTCCTCCTCTTCCACAGCCATATCCCAGAATAGAGCAATCATCTAGTTCATGTTCCTTGGGTCTCCAGAGTTCTTGCCTCTCAGCAACAAGGCTTAAGGTTTTGCCCTTAAGGTCTGGTACAGCTGGGCATTTCTGTGGTATCAACTCCTTTAATTCCTAGCTTTGGATCAGTAGGGAGGTATTCTGAGCCAAGGATACAAATAACACAGTGTGCAGTTTAAAAATGTTCTAAGTCCTGGGAGACTACAACTCCTAAAGGGCTACCTTCCTTTCCCTACCCACCTTCCTCCTAGTCATTCCTATTCCTTTCCCTTCCTATTTCCCTTCCTCCTTCCTCCTATCACCCACATCACAACAGCAGCTTCTAGCCACGCCCCCCATCTATGGATTCCAACAGCATCCTCCAGGATGGATAATTGGCTCTGGAGTTCAGCAAATAAGATGTTTGTCAATCTTGCCCTTATGGGTTACCTTGTTGATTCTACTCTATTTGATCTTACCCCAGACCCTATCACAGTGAGACTAAGGCAAGGGAAGGCAGAAGCCTTCCTCTCCTAGTGGTCATTGGCTATCCAGCTTTACTCTTAACTTCTGTCTGTTTTTGTGACTTTTAGTATTGATTTTGTAGTTATTTTCTGTTATTTGTGGGGAGTATTCTCAGGGAAAGGAAGCTTCACATCCTTCTCTAACCATTTTCTTACAATGAGTATCTATGCAGATTATTCTCAAATCAATCTATTCTACCCTAACCTCTCGGTTAAACTCTAGAATCATAACTCCAACTTCCTTTTGGATTGTATTTTGAACCTGCATATTTGGTAGCCATCTTATATTTAACATGTATGAAACTGAACTCATTATCTTTCTGCTAAAATCTTTCCCTTCCCTTTTGCTTTTGAGTGGCCCATCATCTCCTAAATTACTGAGCCTCATCTCCTACATGCAATCCTCCTTTCCTCCCTATTTCTCACCCTCCATATCCAATCTGTTACCATGGTCTGTTAATTTAAACTTTGCCATTTCTCTCAAACATATTTCTTTCTCTCTTCTGATACTGCTATGTACTGTCTCTGTCTTGAACTATTTGAACAGACTGATGATTGTTCTGTCTGCCATAAGCATATCCTCAATCTAGTCCTGCTGTCAGTGATCTTCCTTAAGAATAGTTGATCCTCTTTTGAGGGATTTATGGAAAAGAATGCTACCCACATTCAGAGGAAGAACTACAGGAAAGGAAACAAAGAAGAAAAACAACTGCTTGAACACATGGGTTGAGGCGGACATGATTGGGGATGTAGCCTCGAAACTACCACACCAATGCAACTATGAACAATTTGAAAATAGGTCTTGATCAATGACACATGTTAAAACCAATGGAAATATGCATCAGCCATGGTGTGGAGGGGGAGCTCGGGGGTGTAGGGGAAAGAGCATGAATTATGTAACCATGTTAACTTTTCTAAAAAATAAATATTAATAAATGTTAAAAAAAAAGAATAGTTGATCCCTGTTAGCTTCATAATCATATAAAATCCTCCATTTGGGGTTCAAAGTCCATCATAAACTAACCCCACACCCACTTTTTCAATCTTCTTACCCTATCATGTATTCTTCATATTGTCTGATCCAGTGACACTGGTCTCTTTGATGTTCCACAAACAAAACACTCTATCTCTTGGCTCTGAACATTTTTTTTGGTTGTTCCCTATGCTAAGAATTCTTTCACCCATTTCCTCTGCCTCCTGACTTCACTAACTTCCTTTAAGTTTTAATTAAAATCTCACTTTAAACACAAAATCTTTCCCAACTCCCCACTAAATCCAGAATTCTCCTATAATTATTTCCTATTTATCAAGTATATCTTATTGGTACATATTCTTGGCTTATTGTCTGTCCCAGTAGAATGTGAGCTTTATGTGAGCAGGGACTTTCTTTGACTGTTTTTATATTCTCAGTACTAACCAAAGTGCCTGACACATAGTAGGCACTTAATAAATGCTAATTATTGACTAACCATATGTTCAGAGTTGATATTCTCTCTACTCTATAGAATGCAAAAACTATATGGCTCATACAATCTTGGAATATTCACTGTTTAGGGAAAAGTGATCATTTTGAATTGGGAAATGAGACAATGCATTGAATTGTTAGCATAGTATAAGGAGGCTGGAGTTAAGATGACAGTGAGAGACATTATTTTTGCTCAGTATGCCTCATCTGCACTGATATAGAGTATTTGCTCAACTGAATTCTTGATTGAAAACCAACAAAAAAGTCATTAAGTACCAAAACTCTTTCCCCATCACATCATTTTAGAAGCATTAAAAACTTTCAAATACCCATCCTCAGCTGTGAAAGCAGCAGAAGCTCTGATCTGACTTCTCTACCAGAAGTGAGTAGAGCCCAACACTAACATAAAAGTGCAAAGCCAAGAAGTAATCTGGAAAAATGAACAAAGAATCACACAAAGAAAAAGAACCTGAACCTAAAAATCTACTATTGGGAAGGGGAGGATCAAGAAACTAACAAAGAAAAAATGTTGACTTGAAAACATGGACAAGTAAAGGCTTAAAGTAAAATGCAGATTTGACACAAATCCAACAATTCCCCTTAAAGCAAGAACTAAAGAAAAAGTAAAATAATAATAATAATAATAATATTTTAAAACCATACTAGAATATTTCAGAAAAAAGTGTAAAAGGGGAAAATTAAATGAGAACTTTATGAAAAAAGAATTTTTGTTAGTACAAATTAGTTATGAGAATTTAAAATTCATCTCTAACTTCTCTTTTTTAGAGCTAGTACCAAATAAGTCATTCAAGCATGATAACCTACCCTCAGATCTAAAAAAGATAGTCCAGGACTCTGATCACAAGAGACTCAAGAAGAGAAGCTATCACTAACCCCATTTCCACTTCTCTTCAAAACAATTTTTACAGAATCAATTCTGATGCAGACAGGATCTGACAACTTCTATAGTTTCAATAGCTCCTTATTCCTTAACAACTAACCAGTACTCTAAAAGTATTAGCCTCCAAAGTTTCGGACACTATCAGATGTTCAATGTCAGAAATGGAGATACTTTTTTGAGTGGAAGTGACATTAAAAACAATGCATGACCATCTGCTTTCTAACTCCATCCTAATGATGTGGGCTGAAATGTCCCACAAAACTTGCCAAGTATCTGTATGCAATCAAAAGAACAGAGAAACAATAGCTGATTAGAATGGTGCTACTTTTCATATAAAACATATGAGTTGCTTTGATTCACAATTGTGAGAAAACTCCTCACATCAATCTTTAGCTATAACCTAGGTCATTGGTTGGTGTCTCTGAACAGCACATAGATGTTGTTCAGTTTCCCAGCATACAGGAGTAGGTTCAAACCAAACTGGATTTCCACACTTACTTGCCTTTCTTAGAATCTGCACAGAAAAGGGCAAAACAACCTAAAATTGCCCCAGGATACTTACCCTACCATTATCATCCATTTACATTATACTTTATTTACACCCCTGAGTGGGCAGAGAGTGAAGGATGGATAAAGCTCTGCAGACCAAAGTGGATAAAGTGACATTAGTTCCTTTGAAACACAGGGCAACCACTGCCCAAACCAATGACTACTTCCTTAGTAACTAAGTAGAATAAAAAAGCATTCCTGAAAACTTCTCAGAGCCTTTCTACAACAAGCCCTTTCCCATAGTCAAGTTTTTCCATTACCATGGCCACTCCATTACTAGGGCCATTCCATTGACTTCCTTCCTCTCTCAACAAAGCTTGATACTTCACCATGGAGATTGCCCAAGTCATTAATTCTTTGGACAAAACTCCAATCTCACCCCTCATATAACTAAGGATCATGAGACCTTTCCAACTTATAGCTTAAGCATACTAATGTGCTTTCTCCTTTATTAGAAAATGTGATGTTGAAAACATGGAATATCTTGATGTTTCTATTTATATTTTCATGCCAACACTTAGTATATTGCTTTGAACACAAGAACAATTAAATATATATATATATTTTTTTTTTCCTTTTTTTAAAATGTCATCACTCTTTAATCAGCTGTGTAATGGAAAGCAATGTTGATCCCTGAAAGAGAGAGTCAAGATCCATTACCAGATCCATACTCAGATTTTCTTAGATTGGTATTAGATCTATTCAAATTATTGTTCCTCTGGCTTATTTAGGTAGTTGTAATCCACATACATCCACTATGTCAGAAATGGTAAAATAATTTAAATCATTTCAAGACTCATACTTTCCCTTTCTCTTTCTTTGGGAGGAGAGCAGGGAGTTAACACTCTTGAGGTATAATTTCCCAATCTGTGAATGCCCTTGTTAAGGAATTAACATATAAGGTTAAACTGGTAAATTTTCTCAAGTATCACACAAGGCTGAAATATTTCACTTTTTATCTAGTGTCATTTCACAAATTTTGCTGTTAGTTGTTTTTCCTCTTAGCAACTTTCCACTTAGCACTTTTAGTTCATGAAAATAGGAAATACATAAAGGCCAATGGGTGTCTTAATTAAGTATGCCATTTCAGTTTGCATTTCATCTTCTGTATTTATGTTCCAAAGGAGGAAAAAAAAGTTGGCAAAGGAAAAATATTAAGTGGGTGTTAAGATAATTTTAGGAGAAAAAAAAACTAAGAGTAAAGGTTCCAACTATCTATACTTTTGAAGAGTACAGATGGAAATCAAGAACTTTAAATTTTACTTATTTAATTGTAAACTAGAATTTGGGCTGATGTTTCAAAATACACTTAAGAGATTTTAGCAAATTAATTTGAACATTAAATATATTTTTCTCTCACATAATAGGATTCACAACTTTATCTGCTAGAACTTTACATTTCCTAAATTCCTTACCACCACTATCTCCTTTGTTGGTGTTAATACTGATGACCAATTTTATTGTTTTCTACATATGCATTTTTCATATATTAGATGAGCTCATGGATAAGAAGTCTTGGTTCTTCTGTGTAACCTTACAAAACATAGTAAAGATGTAAATGTTTGAAGTCAAAAGACCATTCCATGATTCTTTTGCCTGTGTGGCTCAGGGAAAACTATTTAACTTCCATTAACTTTGGTTTCCTCCTGTCTAAAATTCAGAAGTTAACAAGGTGACTTTTTAAATCCCTTCTTTCTCTTAATTTGTGATATTCTTACCATATAATCCAAACTTATGTAATAACTGAATGTCAATCTATTCTTGTTTAAAACATAGATAATATAAATTCTTTATTTCTTCGAGAGTTGTATCATATGCAAAATCCTATGTTACCATATGTAAATGTAAAATAATGCTAAGTTGAGCAAACTTAACAATAAGAATTTTTGTGAAAATTGTTGGTTGGATTTTTTTGAGTTTGAATCTCTTTAAGACAGCTCTGAAATGGTCTGTGGATTGATGTTACAATGCAATGACAAAGACAAAATCAAAATTCTATAGAGTCATACGATGATTCTCTCTTCATTTTGGAACTTCCACTATAATTATCAACATACTCAGGGTATACATACCTCACCTCAAATGGACAGTCCTACTCTGTTCATTTTAATTCTCTAAATATTTCCCTACAATGATTGTTTCAAAATTTTAATCTCCCCTCAAGGCCTTTCTTAATCCTTAGCAAACATTGGATATGACTTTTGGTTTCTAAAAAAAGAATAGGGATTTAAGTGGAGGCTGTCATATGTTTCTTAATTCTTCTCCATTCTTCAAAACTTATCTTTGTTATTAACTACTCTCTCTTCATGTCTACATGAAGAAAGGATTATTTATTCCTTATTAAAGCTAGTCCCCCACATTAGCCCATTTTAAATCTCTGCTTTTCAATCAATCATTAATCTCTTCCTTTTCACAGGCTTCATTCTATTTCCTTCTATTATCTATGATCACAAGCCTCTTAAAGGATTCTCAAATGTGCTCATCTTCATAATTTTAAAAGGATTTCTCAAAACCATCTACTACATTTAACTACTATGTCCTTATTCTTTTTTTCTTAATACTCAAGCTTCTTGAAAAATAATTTTGCATCTGATACTTAAACTAACTCATAACCCACTCTTAATTCAGTTTTGCAATCTAGCTATAATCCATTACACCATTGAAGGTGACCCCCTTGCAAAGTTAACATGGATTCAAAAAGATGGAAAGCAGGGAAGATCTATTAGTAGTTTATTAATAATCTCTCTTCAGCATTGATGAAAGTGGAATTTAGTATCTCAATTTCTGATCTGTTTTATGTAAAAGTGACAATGACACTAATGATGATAGGATGAATAATTGAACTAGTGCAAAAATACATTGAATAAATCTATATTCAGATCTTGAAAGGATCACTGTTTAAACACAATATCACAATACCTAAAGGAGAGTAGGTACTATTAAATGATAGACTACCCTTGGCAAACATTTCATTACTATGTCAATAATTTTATGTCTATCTTCATGAATTCTCAATTGTTTCTTCTAGCTGCATCTCTCTACCTCCAACTGCATCTCTCTACCTCCAAGTAATTAAGAAAAGTTAGAAGGAAAGTTAGAATAAAGAAAAGAAAGAATGAAGAGAAAAGGAAAAAGAAATCAGAGAAAAGGTGAGGGGAAGAAAGCCAAAAAAAAAAAAAAAAAAAAAAAAAAAAAAAAAGGAAGAAAGAGAAAAGAGAAAGAAAAGCTTACAACATTAAACAGTGATGGAAAAACTTTTAGAGACCTAGTACCCAAACTGCAACCTGCACACTGCATGCCAGTCCCCTGCCTTACCACAGACAGGGGAGGGAGGAAGCGTGCTCCCATTGGGCAGGTGGGTAGAGGGGCTGGTAATGAGAGAAATGTTTTCAGGCATAAATGGAAAGGGGGAGGGGAGCAATCCCTCCCATTTTTGTGCCATAGGTTCACCAACATAGCACTAGATCCTCTGCTAGAAGTTTTGAAGGATATAAACCAGATGTATTCTCTTTCTTCAGGGAGCTTACTAACCAAATATGTAACTACCCATCAAATGAGTTATTATTTTGCTTTTATTATCATACTTTTATATTTAATCTACCTATAATTTTGTCCATGGAATATATTCTCAAGTCATTCCAGTCACACATTACCAATTCCAACACAATCTCTAAAATTTTCTTCTATGTCCTCTTGTTTATCATTCATAGGAGGTCCACTCAACATTTTTGTTGGGGCCTAATTCTGAAACTTTTGACCAATTTAGATAGGATACAAAGTATTTATGACTTATCCTTCAGTCTTCATAATTCATCAATGCATTACCCTATTATAGTTCCTTTTGGCATCCTTTAACTTCATTTCTCCTCTATCATTATTTATTTACAATGTAAAGTTTTTCAAAAGATACATAATAAAGTATTTTGATAGTTATGCATCCAATTTGTAAGCCCACATATAAAATCCTTGCTTTCCAAACTTCAATGGAAATTGAAATTTAAAATCAAAGCAAAAAATTTAATTCGAATACTTAGAATTAATTTTAGTTTCAAATAAACACTGTTTTCATTTTTGTTTCAATCGAATGAACCATGTAGATGGTAACAGAAAAAAAGCTCCACTAGTAAACCGGATAATGATATTTTTCCTAAGAAAGATAAAAAGGAATATTAGAAAAATGATTCAGAAATGATGAAAGAAATGCCCTAGAAAAGCTTGCAATATAGATGGAATCCTATTTTAATATTTTGGAAACTATATCAAAAGATAATCATAAACATTTTATAAAACAACAACAGTAATTATTGACCACATATATTTATCACATAAATAAGGAAGAAGGTATAGATTTTGGCAATCATATGGAACATTTGTTAATGTTTTGTTTAACACTGCAATGCACTAGGCTGTTTGATATTTTGTTGTATGTGTAAAATTGTAGCTAATTAACCAATTATCTGTTATTTGCTGCTAACTTTAAATTGGCTCCCTGGGTAAAGGTGAATGTTTCAAATTTCAAGTTCTTTGTGTGTGTATATGTGTGTGCATATGTGTGTGTGCATGTGCATGATCATAGATATCTAATGGATTTATTATTATTTTGTATTTATATAGTGACTTTATTATGAAAGGAATATTCCAATAATTTATATCTAATGACTTAATTTTTGTTATTTTCAAATAGAGTTAAACAATGAACACATGGGCTATTTTTCAGTAGTTCTATTAAGTATTTAGTCCTGATGCACCTCATATTTTGACTGTTTTAGTTGCCATCCAATATAGGTTGGCCTCACTGGCATCATTTTCATTATTAATCACCATTTTTTCTTTTTTTACTTTCCAGACACTTATCTTCCAAGAAAAAACCATAAGGTTTTTTCCTTCATCACCAATTCAATATTCCTTATTAACAATTACCACTCAGGTAATTTAATGAGAACTCACTCCAAAAAATTTTAGGGGATAGCATTACTGCAATATAAAAAAATGTACAGGTTTCACAATTTACAAAAAATAATATAGTTAATCTTGGTCCACTATACTATTACCTTCCTATTAGTTTTAGTTTATTCCTGTCTAACTTACCTCTATCCCTATTTGGCCTTGATATTCACTCAGTTTTGTTTCCCTCAACATTGATTCAATTGGAGAAGGTTAGCTTACTCAGATTTTCATAAAATGCTTCTAGCACCCTTTATTATGGTTCATGAGGATTATTAAGTATATATATATATATATATATATATATTCATTCTACAACCATTTCTCTAAGTTTAATCATCAGATATAACTATTTTGTTGTATCTATAGAATTAAACTATAGAACTAAACTATAGAATTATCTCTTGCTCTTTCATATTCTCAAGAAAGATCTGATCATCTGGGGATATAACTCTTTCCCAGGTTTTCAAGTTTCATTATTTACTTCACTCTTTTCTGAAGATTCCCAATACCTGCCTTCTTCACAAGTTTGTTGTTCAGTTGTTTTTCAGTCATACCCATCTCTTTACAACCCCATTTGGGATTTTCTTGTCAAAAATACTGAAATGGTTTGCCACTTCCTTCTCCAGTTCATTTTGTATGAGAAAACTGAGATGAACAAGGATAATTGACTTATCAAAGGAAACAGCTAGATAAGTATCAAAGGTAGGATTTGAACTCAAATCTTCCTGATTTCAGGTTGGGCATTGTAAGCATCCACTGAGCCACCTAGCTGCCCCAAAATGGGCTATGGCTTGGTCTTATTGTCATTATTCATTGACAAATGATAACAGGTCTCCTACTCTTGAAGAGATTTTTGTTGTTGTTTTGTTGTTTCCCCCCCTTCTTGTAGATACACAAAAGCAAAAGAATATGTCAAATGTCTGAGAAAACTGAACTTAATGTGAGTGAATTATATTAACTAACTACCACAGAAGTATATGACATATCAAGAATATAACATATCAAGACTTTAGGGCAGTGATGGTGAACCTTTTAGAGGTGGAGTTCCATGCTCTACCCTCCTGACTGAGTGTTGTCCCCACCCCAGACCATGAGCTGTGCCCCTCTCCCCACTGAGTGCTGGGTGTACCCCATTCTTCTCTTTACCTCACATGGGAGTAAGGAAGATCTCCCATTGGGCTGCAGGACAGAGAAGTGGTTGAAGGGCTGCATGTCCTCAGTGAGGATAAAGAAGGTATGGGTGTGGCTCCAGCACTCAGCTACCCTCTAGCTCTGCTGCCTGTAAGCTGCCCACCTTACTTCTTGTGCACTCCCATTGGAATGCTGGGTGGAAGGTTGAATGGTTTGAAAAAAATATGTCATCAGCCACAGTGAAAAGGTGGTGGGGAGCAGCTCTACCTGGGGTTCTGCTGCCTTTCTAGTAATGAACTCTGGGAGGTATGTGGGGGGAGGGCAGCTGTGTGCCCACAGAGAGTTCACCGTGTGACAAAGTACTTGTGCCATAGGGTCGCCATCACTGATTTAGGAGAACTGATAATATCTAACAAAAAATATCAGGTAATTTAATTTGTGAGGCATTTAAGAATTAGTATGAGGTCATGTTTTGAGTGAGGATTAAAGCTAATGCCCAGTTAGAAGGATGGATGAGCAGGAGAGAGGATGATCAATGAATTAGAAGAATTTTGTATTACCATACCCCCCACAAAAAATTTTTAAAATACAAAAGGCTACAATATGCCAGCTATATAATTTTTCCACAGAGAATTTGTATGAATGAGAATCATACCACATAATAAGTCAAAGAGGCATTACAATTTGTATTGATGAAATAACAGACATCAATTTATTTTTTGCAAGACAAAAAGGAAAGTTAAATTTCCTACATGAGATGAATCACAAACTCCATACTTCGTACAACTCTCCAAATTCCACAATTCCTAAACACAGATATTTCTCATATATATAACTTCCTCAAAGACCTAAAAGTTAACTTGTCATAGCTTATAAAACTGATATTAATTGAGCCAATAGTAATAAAAGTAGGATTTTTCTCTATTCAAGATTTATAAAGAGAGATGTTTGTTTGAACCTTCAAAGAAATGACCTATCAGGGAAATGAAATATTTTAATTGTTTTTCCTCTCCATTACATTATTTTCCAGAATATGAATTTCCTCAAATTTATTATAATTTATAAAGAAATTATAGTTGATGAAATTTCTCCGCCAGTCTTTGTCATATTTAATTTTGCCCTAAAATAAAATCTTGTACAGATTCAATTTCTCATCCCAATTCATTTTGTATGCTAAAGTTATCCTACATTTTAATTCTTGCCTAAGAAATTTAAGTATATTATTCAAATAAGGGTACAAATGGTATCACATTTTGAAGACTATTTCCAATCATTTACAAACATCTTTTAAATATACTTCAAATTGCTTTAATTCTTTAAAATGTTAAAAAAATCCATCTTCTATGAACATACAACATCTATTCTTTGAAAGTTTGAATATATTTAAAGGATGAACAGATCTGCCTCAGAGAAAAAAGTAATATAAAAAAATCCCTTAAGAAAAACTATTCATCTCTTCATGTAGAGATCTTACATCTCTATTACTGATTAGATATTTAGCAGAAATCACTGACAAATTATACCTCTTCTTAACTCTTGTTGTATTTATATGGTGTCCTTTGGATTCAAAGCTAACAATATTTACTGCACATCTGTGTTAGATTTACAAATCCACAGAGCACTACTTCATTCAGAGTCCTATTCTTTACATCCTTTATGCCTGATGTAATTATAGCATTTGTGAAGAAGCTAAAAACCTAGTTGAATGTTTAAGGGAAAAAAATAAGGGCATTCACAGCTGTACAATACTTAAAACTATAGAATACATACAAATAGAGTCCTCAAGCTACTTCAGAATGCCTTAGCACCTGTGAGATGAGATGGAAACTCAAACCAGCTTAAATATTTTAATTCGCTTTGCTCAGACATTCAGAATATGCAATTACTTAGTCATAAACTTGAAAATATGGCTACATAAAATATTTTGTATAAGAATTCTCTACAATGAAAATCCCAGGCACTATTTATACATGTATATTCAAAGTCCAACAGTGCCAGGAGTTTGGGAGTAGGGTGAAAAAATTGATTTTAATATTCTTTCTAGAAACGGATTTTTCCCAGTCCTAACCTAGAAGATCTATGTTGTTCTTCGGTTTTATAACATTCTTATCAACTCTTCTTATTAATAGGTACAATTTGTATAGTGTTTTAAGTTTTGCAAAGTGTTTTACCTCTTATTTGTCCTCAAATATCATTTATCAGATGAGTAAACTGAGGTACACTGACGTTAAATTATTTAACTAGGGGCATTAATGATTATCCATCTGAAGGTCTATTCAAATTTAGTTCTTAAATCTAAATGCAATACTATCCACTGCCTCAACCATCTTTTGTGTAAGAAGAATTCAGGTCTGAATAGTTTACATATGGTTCCTTTCTCTCATCACTCTGGAAAATTACTGTTTATGATCTTATTGAATCAAAGGATATGTACAGTTTAGTGAATTTTGGGATATAAATATCTTTGAAGAATGCTTAGATCAATTTATAGCATTATCAGTAGTACATTAGTGTCATCATCTTCCTGTAGCCTTTCTCAAAATTCCTTCCTTCTTTCCTTCTCATTTTTCTTCTTTCCTTTTTCCCTTGACTTTTGCTTTAATTTTCAATATGTTCAGGGTCAGCTGGAATGTAAAAGTTGTTTCAATTTGCATTTATTTTAGTGATTTGAAGCATTTTTCCATATGGTTGCTTATATTAGAGGCAGAATGAAATAATAGATTTCCTTGAAAGCAGGACGAAATAAATTCATGTCCAACTGCTGATGCTTAATGGCTGTGTAACTCTGCTAGTCATTTAACATTTTAGTTCTAAGTTTCTTAGAAGGTGGTCATCTTCATTAGAAGGATATTCTTTGGGGAAGGATGATGTAAAATGGTAGAGTTCAAGATGAGCAATTTTGCCAATGCTCCATCAAACTTCTCGCAAAAAGACTGAAGAAAACATTAAGAAAAAAGCAACAAAAATTCAGGAGGAAATTAACTCACAAATAAATGGAGTTCCATAATGTGTAATCCCAAAACAACTTAGAAGGCTGCCATGAAAGATCTAATATAGCAAGTTGGAAGTGAAATTCAAAGCAGCATACCAAGGCAGGCCCCATGGTGACAATAGGCCTTGAACACAACTGAATTAGCAGCAAAAGCTTTCTGAGCTTTCAGCCACAGACATTATGGGGAGGGAGGGAGACAACTGCTCAAAAGGAGATTACAGGAGTCCCTTTGTTGGCTCTGGGTGCAAGACTTTTGTCACAATGCTCTTAGTCCAAAACATGTCATAGTCTATAGGTGTGGTCTCAGGGTGAGAAGTAACACTACTACACACCAGCACTTGTGGCCACAGGAATCCTGGGACCATGGTCACAGTTCCAAAACAGAAAAGAGTGTTTTAGGTTACTCACAGACCAGAGGATAAGCCAGTACAGTGTTAAACACATCTCTCCTTAATTCATACCACTTTGGAAGAATTGAACACTTATAGTTTTCTAGAGCCAGCTCTAAAGGCAGCTGCACAAAGAACAAAGCTTGGAACAGTGCTTCCTTCACCATAGTTAGAAAGCCCAACTTTTAACAGTTTTATAAATTAAACAATAAGAAAAGGCTATAAAAAGAGCTAACAATTAAAAAAAAACTCAAAACCGATAAGAGAAGTTGAAGAAAAATTGGGAAAAGAAATGATATTAATACAGGAAAATCATGAAAAAAGTATCAACAACTTAGAAAAGGAGTCACAAAAAATACTAAAGAAATTGATATCTTAAAAAAATAAGATGACTGGTAAAAAAGAGGCACAAAAATGCAATGAAGAAAGTAATTCTTAAAAAATAGAATTGGCCAAATGGAAAAATATATTAAAAATGCACTGAAGAGAAGAATTTCTCAAAAGGCAACATTGTCCACATAGAAAAAGACATATAAAAATTTAGTGAGAACTCTTTACAAAATAGAATTGGCCAAATGGAAAAGGAGGTATAAAAGCTCACTCAAATGGAAACTAATGCGTACATGAGACATAATCAAACAAATTTCAAAAAATGAAAAAATAGAAAATGTGAAATATCTCATTGGAAAACAATTGATCTAGAAAGTAAATCCAGGAGAGATAATCTAAGAGTTATTGAATTTCCTGAAAGCCATGATGAAAAGAAAAATTTAAACATCATTTTAAAAAAATCAAGGAAAACTGCCTTGTTAGTCTAGAACCAGAGGATAGAGTAGAAATGGAGAAAAAATTCTAGTGATTATCTCCTCAAAGAGATATCAAAGTGTAACTCCTGGTAATATAAAAAAATTCTAGAACTCTCAGGTCAAGAAGAAAAATTTTAAGCAGCCAAAAAGAAACAATTCAAATATTTTGGAGTCACAGTCAGAATAATACAAAATTTGGCAACTTCTACCTTAAAGGATCTGAAATTCTGGAATATGAAAGTACAGAGTGCAAAGGAACTAGGACTTCAATCAAGACTAAATTATCCAGTAAAATTGAACATCATCCCTCAAGGCAAAAATGATTATTTGATGAAAGAAGACTTTCAAACATTATTGATAACAGAGTTGAATGGAGAATCTAACTCTCAAATAAAAGACTCAAGAGAAGCATAAAAGGTAAACAGTAAGAGAAAATCAAAAGATGTTCAATAAGGTTAAACTGTTTATATAACAATATAATGATACAATTATTTTAACTCCTCAGAACTTTGTCATTATTAGCGCAGTTAGAAGGACCAATGAATAGAGGCCAAGGGTGTGAGCTGAATAAGATCAAGTGATATAAAAAAAATAAGAATGCATTGGGAGGAGGGGGATGGGAGAAATAGAATGGGGTAAATCATCACACATAAATAAGTCATGAAAGTACTTTTACAATGTATAGGATGATGAAGGAAATAAAGAAGGCTGCCTGTGAGCCTTACACTCAAAAGAATTGGTTCAATGAGGGAAGAACATACACAATCAATTGGGTATAGAAATCTATCTTTTCCTACAGGAAAGTAGGAGGGGAAGGAGATAAGAAGTGTAGGGTTGGTAGAAAAAAAGATTATCTGGGGGAGATGGTGGTCAGAAACTAAATAGAAATAAACAGTAATGTAATGGAAAGTAATATGCAGTAATTATAATGGTGTGAAAAAAACTTACAGGTTTCTCTAATAAAGATTTGATTTCTTAAATACAGAAAGGAATTGAATGGATAAGATTACAAATCATTTCTCAAACAAAGCAATTAAAGCTTTCTATAGTCATGTAAAAATATTTTAAAACACTAATAGTTGGAGAATTGCAAATTAAAAAAAAAATCTAAGGTACCCAAATAGGTTAAAATGATCAAATTAAATACTAGTAGGGACATGGAGAAATGGACTCAATACCACATTGATAGAGCATCTGTGATTTTTTTTTTATTGTATAGAAAACAAGATGGAAATATACAGTATGAGCAGCAAAACTATTAATACTTATTGACCTAGGGGTTCTATTAGTAGGTTTATGCCCTAAGGGCATTACTGAGAGGATAAAAATGTGTATATGTATGAAAATATTCATGGAAGCTTTGTTTGTAATGATAAAATAACTAGAAATAATACCAGTTCAATGAATGGAAGAAATGGCTGACTAGGCTGTGATATTTGAAACTAATGGGGTGTATTATGTTATTAGAAATGACAAATATTAGAAATATAAAGAAAATAAGGTAAATATATGAAGAGAAGAAAAGAGAATAAGAATATACATATTATTTTTACATTTTTTTAAAAAATTACAGTAAAAAATAAAGAAAATAATTTATTCCATGTAAAACAAATGCAAGGGAACTCAAAGACAGAGGATCTGGATATATATGTAACTACATATTTGTAAGTAAATTGTAAACAATGTATAGTTGGTGGTTTGCATGTAATTTTTTAAGCACTTGTTTAATATTCTTTGTTGGTATAAAACTTCTTCCAAAAATTCCTTTATAGAGGACACAAATTGAACATCCAGATTCCTTAATTTCTGATCTGCAGATGTTTTAACTCCACAAAGCAAGATAAACCCTTATTCTTCTCCCATATCCCACCATCCCTGGTTTCCAACTTCCTTTCTTGTGTTGTCTTCCCTAAAAGAAGATAAAAAGTAGAGAGAAATCCAGATGGGATAGTGGTAGATCAACTTAGGGATCCCCCTGAATATCCAACCAGGATCTCTGGGTATTCTAACCTCTGGTTAATGAGAGTGAAGCAGAATCACTTTCTCTCACTGGACTAGTTGTGCAAACACCTTGGAGACAATTGATTTATAAAATCAGCATCTCTTTTATTATAAGAAGGGATACAAACTGAGGATCAGAAACAAGGGGTCCCTAACTCTCAGAGATCTAACTATTCACCCAACAACCTCCTACTTCCCTTGCAAGAGAGAGCATTTGGGTCTTCTGGCTAACTTACCAGCTCCCTATTTCTATCTAGGTGTTCCCCTAAAGCTGGCTAAACTACCTATCTATGACCCTCAGTAGTTAGTTTGATTTAGTTAAAAAGTTGTCTCCAAAACCCTTTAGGATCACCCACTCTCAAACAGCTAAGTCTACCCCAGGGGGTCTGACCCCTGAGGTAAAAACCTCAAAGCCAATCTGACAGGACTTTTACATAAAACCCTTCTGGAAAACATAGCAGGTATGATCAGATCCTTTTCTAGATATTCTCAGTCAAATAGAATACCTCCAAAGATGATTTAGGGGTTTTCCTTCTCCACAGTCAGGTTGGGGTAGCTAAGCTCCAACGAACTGCCTTTCCTCTACCCTTCTGAATAGGAAGAGCCCAAAGCCTCCTCCAGGAAGTCCCTGACACTACCAGTTGTCACTTCCAAACTGTTCTTCCTCTGCCTTCTACCTGCTAAAATCCTTTCCCTTGAGTTCCTAGGATGTGCCTTAAAGACAGCCTTCCACTTCTTTTAAATCTTATCCTATGTCTATCGTCTATCCTTTTTCCGTTATATCCCCTATTAGATTGTAAGTTCCTTCTCTTTTTACTCTTTGTTTGTATCTCCAGTGTTTTCCACAATGTCTGGCATATATTAGACATTTAATATATGTTTACTTAACTGAACTGAACTTCCTTGTTGCCCAATACTATTTAGTATCTTTGACTTGTTTAACTTTGGATTGAGCCTCTTTAGACATGTAATAACTACCAAATCCTTTCTAGTCTATCTTGATTCTTTGCATCATATTTCTACTTGGCTATTTGTGATTAATTCAACTAAGTTTTTTCTCCCTCTCTGTCAAAAATTTTAAAATATGATATTTAAAGTGAAATAAGAGTAGTGGTTGTTTCAGATAACGAATAGACATATTTATAGTTCAAAATATTGTTAACTAAAATTGTACCATATAGCAGAAAGAAAATGTTTTTTGCATGGAAGTTCTTTATTCAGAAACAACAACAAAAAAAGCATTTATAATGCATCTAAAAATGTGAAGTGCACTTAATTTTAAATGACTTAGTTGTAATATTACAAAGAAAAATAAAGTAAAACAATCTCAACCTCCGAAGAACTTACTAGGGAATTCACCATTTGTATAGATAAGTAAATGTAGCATAATTTGTGGACAGAGAGAATATCTTTATAGAATATCCATAATCTATGGGATTCAGCAATATTATGATAATTTGAGATAAATAATAGAGATAAGAGAGAAATAGGCAGTTTGTCCATGCACACAAATCAGGACTTATTGGCAATCCTACCATTAGAACATTGAAACCTGATTCTTTGGTCTGTTTCCTGATGTGATATTCCATGGTTTTACATGAATTATTCATAGTCCACTGTAAAAGTGCCTTCTTTGGTTAATAAGTCATTACAGCCATTCTGATTTATATAATATTCTTTGTTTTTCTTTGAAGATGTCTGGATCGAATGAGTATCTTAGTCTCGGATAAGGAGCATTCTTTAGCAAATGAGGTTAATAATGTAAAGTTTAGATTTGGTTTAGATTGTTTTACTAGAGCTCATTCCAGTACTATATATAAATCCATGGATGGGACTAGATTTTCTTGGTAAAATGGAAGGAGAAAGCTTTATTCAGCATGATCTCTGCTGCTGAGTATTTTGGATTATAACCCATTAAAATAATGAAATCAATCATGAGACTACTACAGAATGTATATTTGTGAATCTGTATCTGGGTGTGTATATTTCCAAGGGATAGGTACCAAAGAACAAATCCATTTATAAAATGGACCATTTGAGTGATTGAGCAGATGTGCACTTTGCCCTACATTGGGACAAATTTCAGTAATAAATAGTCATCTGATTCTGCATTGGAGCTCAATGAGACAGGATTAGCCCTTTCCCAGAGCTCATTGTCAACAATCTCAGCAACAAAGAAGGAAAACAAGATTTCCTGTGACTGTCAGCTCTGGCCAGAGGAATAGTTTAGAGTAAAATAAATGACATTTAAATAAGATTAAGTCCCCTTATGGAATATAATATACCATGATTTTTTTAAAAGTTCAAATAAAGTTATCACTTTCCATTAATATATGCACTCAATGCAGTACCTGATTCTGAATTTAATGACTTGACTACTCTTTATTTTTATGTGCAAAGAGGAAAATGGTATAGTTAACACAAATAAAGGTTGTGTTTACTGGATCTAATTTAGCTCTTGAATGATTACATCTCCTCAGTTGTTACCACTTACTCTTATTATCTTGTTATTTATTCTCCCATCCTCACCCAGTATAATGAAACCAAATTGAGGGAAGAGATTTTTTATTTTTATTTTTATTTTTTTGGTGAGGGGAGTGAGAAGGGTTTCTTTCTATCCTCAGTGAATAACAATATCTTGTACCCTGTTCCTCCCAAGTAAATATCTGAGATTTCATGAGCATGGGGTAAATTCCAATGTAGAAGCTTTCTCTACTAATGTAGATCAGTTCTATAATTCATAGTCTTAGGCTATTACTTGGGATATTTTGAGATAGTGATTTACAGAATCACAGGCAGAATCAAGATTCAGAAATGGAAGGGACTTGCAAGGTTATCTATTATAATGCCTTAATTTTATAGAGATCAGACAGATAAGTAAAAAACCCAAGATCATATAAGTAATAGAGGGCAGTGCCTCTCCTTCCATATAGTTAATACTTAATAAAATACTAATCTAATTAAATGACGGTAATTCCTGTTGAGGCAAGGGACCTTAATATAGAAAAGAATTCATAACTGACCTTGATCTTTCAGATGAAAGGCCACCTAGACTGTTCCCCATATATGAACAACCAATTCAACACCTCTTCTAGTTGATCCAAGAACAGCCAAAGAGTTATTAGTACCAAGCAATTTAAGATAGCTTTCAACCAAAGAAAACCAGCTCTGTAGGACACTCAGAAACTTAAAGGGATTTTGAGTGTCTTTGAAAAGCACAATTCTTTTCCTCCTTTAAAAAAAGAGATGAAATTTCAGTAGACTAATATAATGAAAATAATACACCATTCTTCAGGGTAAAACCAGGGTAAAGGAGGCTGCATTTAATCCTCAAGGAGTTCAGTGTGTTTATTGTCAATGGAAGCAGGGCCTCCATTCTCTCACTGCAGCCCCTCTACTACCAGCTGGGCTGAAAATTGCAAACACTCAGAATTACTGCAGGAGCCCCTTTGATAGAGCACACGTGCAGAAATCTAGGGCTGACAGCATTCTGGGTCCCTGAAGAATATTTGAATGTCTCTACTGCACAGGAAGGGGTTTAGGGAGGGAAGCACTAGGAGGAAATAAATGGTCTAATCAGAAAGCCTGCGTAAGATTTTAGCTATTTCATTGTTTGCACTTACCCAATTTAGAAGAGCTCATTCTATGGGTGTTTTAGATGTGAGAAAAAATAAATTGACACCATTTCTTTTCAGTCCTGGAGCAAAGGAAAGCTAAACCTGAATAAGGTAGTTGAGGACACAGTGATTATGCTGTAATTAAAGATCAGTGATTTGTTAAACACCTGTACCTGAATAGAGACCATTCTACTTCTCAAAAGCTCATTGATTTTTTAAAATGAAAAATGTCATAAATGAGTCCAGAATGTAATGCTTTTTGATAAATAAGTTAAGATGAGTTTTATTTGCCATAGAATGGCATTTGCAGACATAAATTTGGAAAAATGATAGTGGTGATGTCATGTTCACATGGAAAACTTGGTGCCAGATCATTATATTTTGCCAATTCAGTTTCCCAAAATGAATATCTAAAATGCCTGGTAAGAATAGTTACCTCATAAGAATTTCAAATTAAATATATTCACATACACAAAAATGAAAGTTTTGAAATTCTTATAAGCATTGGGATAGGAAAGGAAAATATATGGATTTCTTCTCTAATACCCTTTATAGTTAGAGAAGACAATTTTGACATTTAATTTGCAACAGAGGCAAAAAGAAAGTGTTCAGTTATCTTCTCATCTTGTGTATTTTTGTATTTATTTCTGTCTTTTTTAATTATGTATAAATCACATTTTAAATTGTGGCAAGAATGTGCACCTCTTGAAATATTAAAAGCCGATTATCAGGTTTAGAAAATGCTTGTCTTTAAAACTCTGCTGATAGATTCAATTTTCATTTTTTGGTTTATTACATTAATGTTGTCTGGCCACAAATAACTTTGCACTGTATTTAGCACTAGGGGTTCAGGTTGTTAACACATTGCATTGGGTATCCTTCAGATAGGGAAGGATTAAACATATTTTTAACATGAGTGCTAATGTTCTATGCTCTGAAATCTTATCACATTGCATAAAATTCCATATGATGGGAGTTTCAAAGAAATACCATAGATCAGAATATATGAGGAACAAGACCATAACATTTATACTATAACAATCCTTGGCATTCATAAATACAATTGAAAAGCATATATTCAGAACGCAAATCCAAATCTATCTTTCCCAAAGCTTAAAAAGTATTATTGCTACATTTCCAGTCAATAATTTTAACTGACAAACCCTAGAGATTCAAGGATAATTTTTTTTTCAAAACAGTCTCCAATTAGTCCTTCATATTCTGGTTCTCACCTGCTTTTTGTCTTGTACTCTCCCATTGAGCCCTGAATTTCAGTCAAACTGACCTGCTAGCTGTTGCCTTTGTCAAGCTTTTTTAATTTTTTAAAAAAATTTTGCTTTCTTGTCTTTGGAAAGATGTTACCTAGGTGTCTGGAATCACTTCTCTCCTCTCCTATAACTCTAATGATAAGTCTTGATAGGCCTGAGCCCCCTTTCATCCTTTTCCCTTTTAACCTCCCCCCCCCCTTCTCTTGTACCAGCTGGAAGACTTGGCTACCCACCATCAGGCTGGACCCAGGCCATCAGCCCTGGTTCCTTGGACCCCGGTCTGACCTTGAGGCTTCCTGAGGTGCTACCTTCTCCCTCCTGCCTCTCCCACCTCCCTGCCTTAACCAGGTCTGAAATATGGTTCCTGGTAGAACTCTGTGTTTTCTTCAATATTATTTCATGTTAATTTATGTATATATTTATATTTGCATGCACATACTTTTTCAACTCTGTCTCTTCCAAAGGACCTTTTCATTGTTTTCCCCAGCATCCGATGCTCTGCCTTGTCTGTAGTAGGGTATTTAATAAATATCAGTTGAATGGAATTAAATTGAAAAGGAAGGGATGACTTTCAGATATTTTTCTTAGCATAGTTATCTTTTCTTCAAGTAGACTAAAATTGAAAATATTCCATGAAAGTAGAATGTCATTCCTCCTCCCAGGCAATTCATTCAAAAAGGACCACACTGAAGTTAACTATTTAAATGATTGTGGTATTGGATTTGTTGAGTTGATGAAGAAGGGAGTTCCCAGGTCACTGGAAGGTTAAC
Organism: Gracilinanus agilis; assembly: GCF_016433145.1. NCBI lineage: Eukaryota > Metazoa > Chordata > Mammalia > Didelphimorphia > Didelphidae > Gracilinanus > Gracilinanus agilis. Next base: position 139,551,256 of record NC_058135.1, read on the forward strand.
ACAGCAGTGTCTATGACTTAGATTTGTACTATATCTTTCTTATGGACATGCCATTGATGGAAGACTATCCCAAAATGAATTTGTTGGCTCCCATTGTATAAATGACTGCTTTGAGCTTTCCTTTACAATTGCCTTATCGAATTGGTTGATGAAGTACTTTTTTTTTTTTTTGGGGGGGGGGCAAGTTCTTACCTTTTTCCTTTTCTTCCTTTCTTTCAGATAGAACTTGAATTTACAACAGATTAAAGGTGTGCTTCATTCCTATCTCAAGATAGGTCATTTCTGGACATTTTTTAGGACTAGCAGATATGTTTTTATACACAGTCTTTAGGCCTTTATTAGAATTCTTATCAGTAGTAGTATGAAGTACAAATGAGAAAACTGATGTCAAAACTTTGCAGACTTTAAAGTGCTATATGAATACTTTATCATCATCATTATTATTTTAACCTCCAGTTACCAGTATGGCGATAACTTCATTCCCTGAGCCTTCTTCTATATTGTCAATGAGCTAAAATAATGTTTTTAGAGCCACTGATAAATATTTTGATTACAAATACTGGGGGAGATGGGTGCAATGTATGCACGTGTGCTTAATTTGAGCCAGAATTTTGATTTACTACAAGGAAGCAAATATGGGATAGCATTTTTTTTCATTTTTAACAGAATGGATAATTTGACAATGATGATGATGATAACTCACATATGTATGGGACTTCAAGTTATAACATATATTTAGTGAAATGGTTTGTAGGATCTCATTTATTGGGCAAAAAAGGCAGGAAGGAAAAAGAGAACAAGGGCATAAAGTATATAATTTGTACTGAGTTTCTTATTCCATTAATGTACCAAGATATTTTTTAAGATTTTTTAAAAATAGCTTCTGTCTATATACTTCCCCCATCTTACTCTTGTGAAACTAAGTTTGTATTTTTTGTCCAGAATTTTTATTTATACCTATTGAATTTTATTTTGTTTTATTCACTTTGTACTTAAGCCTATCAAGATCATTGGGATCCTAATATTATCATGTGCCAGCTAATGTTTCAAATTTTGAGCTACCCGAAGATTTCATGAGCATATCAAGATTTATACCTTTATCCTTGTCTGATTTTTAATTAAATTTTATTTTTCAATTTGAATATTCTTAATTTCTCAGGAAGAGTGGGTAGAACATGGAGAAGGAAAAAAAAAAAACCAAACCTCAATATCCATTCAGTTAAAAAAAAAATTAAGTATCATTAGGCCAAACACATATCCTCAGGTACTCTATTGCAGATGAATAAAGTGAATCTAATAAGGAGTGGTAAATTTTATTTTCATGGAATATTTCAAATATAATCTAGAAGATTCTGAAATGGAAAGCAAGATGAGGGAGAAAGGTTTTTCAATTCTCCCAAGAATCCTCACATGATCCTGGACTTATTAGATTTTTGCTCTTATCATTTTGTAGATTAATCTAGGCTAGTCTTCCTCCAGCTTGTAGCTCCTGTCCACAATATTTACTGTTAGATACTGTAGCTAGTGACTATATTAAATGAATACTGTTATGATTCTAAAGTTCCCGTTGCCTTATGACCCTAACTCTTGTTTGTACTGTTACCTCCTACTCTGCTGCCTCTTTCAATAGTCACCAACTCTTTACCATTTTATAATATCATTTTTATATACCATATTATCCTTTCTTTATGTAAGCATTTTGGCAAATCAATTAAATATATATATATCTTACATTGGAATCCTATTTCTCCTTGTCCTATTATGGATCAAATCATGATAATCTCTAAACATCTACTACCTTTCCTCCTTTTAATATGCTGCTGAATAGACTTGGAAAAGATCATGAAACCATGTTGCTTCTGTATACTACAAAATCATGATAATATAATCTCAGCTGGGCCTTCCCTGCAACAAAGCAATGCTTTTACCTCCTCTCTCTAATCAATTCATCCTTCACTGGCTAATAGTTATGCCCAGAATTCAATTATTCAGACATTTTCCTGCTCTAGTTTCAGAATCAGCACTGCAAATATTTATGGACTGATGGTATTCATCAAGACAGAGCCTAATTTAAGCTTCCTATTTCTGGTTCTTAATTAGCTGTGTCCATTGATGAATATTTCACCTACCAAATACATGTCTTTTCACTAACTGTCTCCATGATCAGAATGTACTTCTTCCTCACATTTTCCTCCTGGGTTCTTTTGGCTTCCTTTAAAATTCAGCTCAAAACTCACTTTCTAGAACAGACCTTCAGTAGTCTTAACTCCCTCACTCACTCTTCCCACTAAGATTCTCAATCATTTAAGTACTTAAATTGTATACTTAATTATTTGCACCCCATTTTCACCCCATTACAGGGGGAACTCCCTGTGGACAGAGATTGATTCTCCTTTTCTTTCTATTTCCATTTTTAAACACGTAGTAAGTTTTTAAAAAATGCTTGTTGAATGGTAAACTCACTATCAGATGGCATCATCTTTACCTTCATCAGAATAATGATTATCATCAATAACAATAATAATAATAACATCCGAAGTTCTCAACTAAAATTTTTGGTGTATCTAGAAAAATACAAAATAATGCCAACTTTAACAATGAAAAGAAATTTCCTGAAAGAGCATCAATAATATATAGATAGTAGAAAAAGGAAAGTGTCAAGATAGAACTCTTTGGAGTAAAATGTGACATGTGCATTCAGATTGGACCATAATATAATTTTTGCACAATACATAATGTATAGGATGAGTGCTGGCCTTCAAAAGTGACCATTCCAGATGGAAAGAATATGTGATTTTTAATATTTTCACCAATTTTGACATTTGGAGTCTATATTTTATTTCTAAAGCTCTTTGGAAAAAAAGTTTAAATATGCACATTTTAAAAAGTATTAGTAATTAGGGTGGAGAAGGGGGTTTGTTTTTTTCTGCACAGATACGTCTGTTAACCAAGTTTCATAAATGAACACCCCTCCACCCAACACTATATGGGCTTACTTGTGAACTAAAAAGGCTTCAAGAGAAACTAAAGTGTATAGTCTATTGTCAATGATAGAATATATTAATAAAAAATTGCAACCTCACAAACCAAACAAATAGGGAAAATTGTGATAAAGCCTTAGCTACAAAATCACACACCTTTCTTAGTACAGACTAAATACAAGTCACAGATTGAACTCGAGTTTTCGAGTTTTGCTTAGAATTTTACCTCCAAACTCTGGCCCCTTCAGCTCCATCAAACATTTAGCCAATAATTAGTCTAGACTTTTAAATTGTAATTATGATTCCCTTTTTTATTAGTGGTAACCCCACCTTTCCAAGGTAGTCATAACTAGGAGTATGGGGTCAAAGGTATGAATTTATCATCTATAAACAGTTCTAAAAGAAAATTTCTGGATAGAACTTGCTCTAATGGGAGACTATGATACAACAGAAAGAGAGTTAGATTTGGGGTTAGTATATCTGTGTTTCCAACCTGACCTCTTTTACTTTATTCTACTTACTTTAGCTGTATGATCTTGAGAAATTCTTTCAACTTCAGTTTTCTCATAATATAAAATGAAATTTGTTCTTCCCTATTTCACTTCTCATGAAAAATCCAAAGTAAATGCTCCAGTTACCTCAGGCAGCTATTTATTCATTACGCCTACCATTTTTCTGCTCTTTTCCTTCACCACCAAGTGTTATAGAATTGCCTTTTTGGATGTTACCAATGACCTGGTTTTTCTATCTTAACTCTTTTATTCCATGGCAACTTACCATACAGTCCCTATCCTTGACAACTATACACAGACATACATGTGTGTATACATGTTTACACACATAAACACAGGCATGCACTGCATACACACACATGCACATGTGTGTCTGCATGCAAGTCTATACATGTACACCTACCTGTGTACATGCAAATATACCCCCCACATATATTTCAGATCTATAATTAGCATTATTTGTACCATGCTCAAGTGATTCCAAACATGCCCTAAATTGAGTTGGGGGAAGGTGGTTTCATAGTGGTGACTCTTGGGAGAAGTAAGACAAGGTGGAGCTAAAGAGGAGACACCATTGTTAAATCCCTATTAGAACCAGTTATTCTTGCTAACTGTGGTAGATTTTAAGTTTAATTATTTTTCTATGCTGCTAATGGAATGGAATTCACCAAATTCCTGGGTCATAGACCCTGTAGCTACACCTTAGTTATCTATTTGTCTACAACAATTCATAAAAATCTACTAATGCTTAAAGGTAATAAAGTTTTACTGATGGAGAAGGTATATACAATAATAAAGTCATTGATCCTTGCAATATAAAACATTATCTTATTTTATGTCTAAATATACCATTTTCTACACCATTGAGAAATGATCATGTTAATTATTCTAGGTGACAATTTATAAAGAAACAGAGAAATTGATTCTTTTGATACCTCTCATTGTCTATCAACTTATTTGGATTTATCCTAAGTACTACAAAGTGTGGTTTACATATTTTTCTCAGATTCTTTCTTCCCAGGTTTTGTTGAATTGAAGTAAATTGAATATACAAGATTTATGGTCATCTTCAGTCCTACAACGCAATTTATATTTAAAATCACATAGCTTCTAGATATGTTCTTTTTCTATATGGATATCAAAAAAAGGAAACAAATTCAAAGTTTAGTGTGAACTATTGGGAGTAAAATGTAAAATTGTTCTGTTGGATGATCATTCTTATTCTTTGTGACTACCCTGATTTCTCCAAATAATTTCGAATTGGAATCCCATTTTCCAGTCTTTCCCATCTGGCTTGCCTGAATCCAAGCCAATTCAATTCACCAATATTATATTAAATGCCTCCTAGATTCTAGGCCCTGTGGAAGGTAGCAGGGGTAAAACGACAAATTCTCCTGGGAACAGTAAAATTTAAAGCATTCTTCAAACTTAACTGCACTATACCTTGATGTGCTTTCTAAGTATTTAAATGCATTAATAGATGGTGAATATAATTCAGTATTGAAGGGAATGAGTGGAAAAACTATAAGAAGATAAAATTTCTTGATACTATTTTGACATTACCAGGAAATGACACCATGTGAATTTCTTATTGAATTCTTTCATGGACAATGAATTTAATTGGATTTTGGGTTTTGAATCTTCTACCAATATACTTCAGGTCCTTTCCATATCAAACTGTATTTTAGAAACTTTGCCAGAAATTTGAGGATTTTTATAAATCTATTCAGAATATTGAAATTTGCAGTGGTCATTGGCTAGGACCCTTAATGCCTTTCCAATGTCTTCTATTACTAGTAATGACATTTCCATCATAACCCTTCTCTCCCTTGAGGTTCCTGCTATCCCCATGGCCCATCCTTCTATTGGTGATTTCTTTCTGGAACTACCATTTTGAAGAAGGCCTATCTTCTTCACACATTTAATTCTTTTTGAGCTCTATTCCTAACTCTACAAATGTCTCCATTATACCTCATGTATAGGTAGCGTTTCTTTACACTTGATTTTTAGTTCCCTTTTATATGTTAATTTTTTCCATTAAAAAGTAAACTCTGGAAAGTCAGACACTGTCATTTCTTTTCATTTTTATTTATATTCACACATTTTATCACAGTGTTTAACAAATGTTTGTTTGCTTGTTGATTTGACTCCATGCCCTTAGCTATCAGTGAAGGTAATTTTTTTAAAACATTTTTTTCCAATTACATGTAGATACATTGGCACTTATGTTTTACATATTTACTGAAAATGTTTTAAAATTGAAATAAGCACAATATGAAGACTTTAGCATTTGATGTACATACAGAAAATTGTCCCCTAATTTTAAAAGTCACCAACAAAAAAGATATTGAAAAATATTGAAGAACATGAATGTACAAAAATTATTGTCATACAATTTGTACCAGATGTCATTCTCAACCACCAGATGACTTTGGTTCAGGTCTACAGAAAAAAATTGTTTCATCTTATTTTACATAAAGAACATTGTTCCATGTAGATATCAAATATTTCTGCATTCTTATACTTGATTCAATTTTAGATATTATAGTATATAAATGAGACAAATTTAGAAAAATAACAAAAATTTGTGATAATGAAACAAATGTAATTTTTTGCCTTATAAATTGTTTTTAATATATTTTCAGATTACATATAGGTACAACCTTTAATAATAATTTTCTGATGTTTTAAGATTAATATTCTCTTTTCCCTTCCTTCTCCAACCCTCTCCCTGAGATGGCAGGCAATATTATATCAGCTATAAATGTGCTATCATGGTACAAGTAGGTCCTTACCCTCCGCCCCCATCTTTGATTTCTTTGGGATGCAGTCCTAGTAGTCATTTTTCTGGGTCACGATGTATACAAAGTATAATGGCATTTTGGGCATAATTCCAAATTGCTCTCAAGAATGGATATATCAGTTCACAACTCTATCAGCATATTAGTTTCTCAACATCCAAATATCTCCTTCAACATGCATTTTTGTTTTGTTTTGTTTTGTTTCTACTAGTTAATGTCATAGGAATGAGGTGGTATCTCATAGTTGTGTTGATTTCAATTCTCTAATTAATAGGGATTTGCAACATTTTTCTTATGACTAAAGATAGTTTTAATTTCTTCATCTGAGAACCACCTGTTCTTATCCTTTCACCATATATCAACTGAGGAATGACTTGAATTCTTATGAATTTGCCTCAGTTCTCCATATATTTGGAAATGATACCTTTGTCATAGAAATTACTACAAATTTTTACACAGTGTTTTTTGTTTCCCTCCCTGTCTTAATTGCATTGGTTTTATTTGTGCAAAACCCTTTTTTTAAAAATTAAATTAATGTTGTTAAACATATTTATTTTACAACTCATAATGTTCTTTATGTCTTGTTAGGTCATAAATGCTTCCATTTTCCATTGGTCTGATGGATAAACTGTCCTATGGTGCCCTAATATGTTTATGGTATCACCCTTTATTTCTAAATGATGTATCCATTTTTATTTTATCTTACACTCAGTTATTACGGTCATTTACTAGTAGATGTTCAGTGCCTAATCTATTCTATTGATTCATTATTCTATTCCTTAGTAAAGACAAGATTATATTGATAATTGCCACTTTATTATACAGCTTGAGATCCAATACAGTCAATGGAGGTAATGTTGATGATGGTACCTAGTATGGAGTAGTTAAGCACATCATATAAGAAAGAGATATATAGACACGCACACACACACAATCTGGTAACAAATTACCCTTTCTTACAAAATATATGGATCCTATATTAGTTTTCTTCATAGAAGATTTCATCTCTTATTCCAGGCTTCCTATGGTTGAAACTATTAGAAAACTCCATAATTGAATTCCAGATGACCAGATAAATTCTAAATATAACATTTTCCTCTTAGCCTCAAATGAATGGTATGATTCTCTGTTTTCATTCTTTTATTTTCTGTTCCTTGACAGATCATTGATGACTCTCTTGATTTTGGATTTTTCTTCTTTCTCCTGATTTTCTCTTTCTCTACCTCTTTCCATTACTCTTTTGTCTCCTATATCATTTCTTATGATGTTAAAAGTAGTTATTCCCTCAAAATATATTCTTGTTCTTTGTCCTTCTCTATATATATTATTTCTCCCAAACATCCTTCTCTCCACTTCCACAGCTTTTAATTCTCATCTCTTGACAAAATATAATATACCTGTAAATCTAGTTCTATTTTTTCTCCCAAGATCATCACAATTGTCTAATCCTCTGCTGTTTATTTCTACTTAGATGCTACATATAATTCAAGATCAATATTAATTTTTGAGATTCTAAAAAATTTTCCATTTTTCACTATAGGCATCACAACACACATAAATCATGGCCTTTTCATATCTTATAGTATATCATCAAGAGCTATGCTGTCAAAAGAACTTTATCACCATATGACCACTTGATCATGGGTTTTGATGAACTTTGCTAGCCTAGTCGTCAGAAAATAGAAATAAATGTAATTCATCATGAGGCATAAACTTAAAGAATTTCTAGCATCTTAAAACCTGATAGAACTTATAGTTCTTTGAATGGTATTTGAGAATCCAAAGATACTTCCCTTCCATATCAAAGAATCATGTCTTTACACTAGGAATCTCAATCATGCAATGTAAAAATTTAATACATCTCATTCTTACTCAAAAAGCCCAACTGACTACTTTTCATAACTCCCTTAGCTGCATGTATGGTAACTTTTTTTCCCTTAGTTATCCAGGCTAAGATCTCAGCCATAGCTGACTCTTCAGCCTTCCTCACCTTATTAAATAAGTCACTCAGTGCTATTGACTGTTTTTCATTTCTTGCAATAGGTTTTTACATCTTTTCCTTCCTTTCCTTTCTTTACAATTCACTGAACCCCCACCAGTGCACATGGCATGAACTAAGTGTAGAATTAAATAGTCTTGAATGTACAAGTGCCAATCTAACACCCACTTGTTTCTGCTTCCTGGAGAATATGAAGATTTTCAGGAACACTAAATGAAAGATTTAACCAATAGCATTCATTCCCCAGAATTCTGCATTGTTAGGTTTTTCTCTGTTTCCTTTGATCAGAAAAGAAAAAGTATATTTTGCATTCAGTGTTTTCAAATACACTATAAAGTGTATTTTTTTTTCTGAAAAGTTTGCCAAAACATCAAAACATGCCTTTTCTTTCATCTATGTGGGGATTCAATTTCACACATAAAAATGAATTAAACATTTAACTGGTTTAGACAGCTCTCAACTAAAAAGAATGCATTGGAACAACCCAATTGTTTGGCATAATGGACCACAGAATGCCATAAGCCATATCTAATTGTTTTGTTCCACATTTATGAGAATCCTGCTGCCTTGATCTTTGGAGTATTCATTCAATTTTGGCTTATGCCTAATGTAATTTGGCTTATGATTGGAGAATTGGCAAAATGAAAGGTGAAATTCTTATACACTTGACCTTTATGCCTTTGTTTCTATTATTTAAACTGGAGAACATATCACATTTTAGCTGGTATTTATTTCTATCTAGAAGCTGGTAAATATTAAAGAAAGACTATATCTTAAAGCAAAATTGATATATTTTACGTCCTGCTTTTAGTCTCCCATCCTCTAGTTTCTGTTTTATTTTCCCCTTCTTATTGTGATGGATAAATAATCATTATTAATGAATAAGACTCAAAAATTTTCTATTTCACATAGCCCTTAGGTTTACTTGCCCATCAGAACATATAATAATCACCCATGTCACTTGAGTTTCCCAAATTGCACTGGAAATCTGATTGGAAAATAGATCTTTGTCACAACAATCACTGGAATTTAGAAATACAGAAAATATTGGGAAATAAAATAAAAGGAAAGTATACATAGGAAGGATTTCACTTTCCAGTTCTCTCAAGAGAATTCATGTTAAGTCTAAGTGAAGTCTCTACAACATTCTTCTATTTTTTTCCCCATTTGTATTACTGGTAAAATGGTATTTTGTAAGCTTCTAGTGTGAAGGTCATTAATTCAAGTTACAAATAGTGGATTGGCATTTGTTACTTCAGGTTCCTTGTAGAGTCCCACATCACAGAGAGACTCTTGACATGAGGTTATGGTCTCCTAAAGATAACAATGAACTTTAGGCCACATGATGGGACTTCATAGCTATAAGCAAGAATGACATACCTTTTCTGACATTTACTGTATTGAATGAGCCTGCAAAGCTTCTCCATAGCTGGATATCTTTTGAACAGGTACAAAGTAGAAATTCCCAAATGATTACATCTATTTTCAAGTGATAGAACAAAAAAAAAAGAAGGAAAAAAAAGAAAATCCACAGTTCCATATTTTGTTTGAGCACTATATATTGTTAGCAAGGTGGCAGGGTTGAAAACAGGAATATGTGTGAAAGAATCACGAGCTCAAGCTTTTTATTGATATCTATTGGCTTTAGGAAAGCTGAATAATAGAAGAATATAAAGTCTGATAAAATGTGAGAGGAAATAAAATAATAAGCATCCCACTGATGGTTTTCTCTGTGGAAGAGTGGAATATTGGTTGCAGAAATGAAAAAGTAAGTTCCTTAAATTATAAGGAAATAAAAAGGAAGAGAGGAAAAAATATATAGAGAAATGACTACTGATATGGGAATTTTGTTGTAATTACTTTTTAAATACATTCTTTCCGCCTTCCTTGAACTTAGCTTATGAATTCTTCTTATTAAATTATTAATTTAGTATTTCTTGATATTTTTATATCAATTAAAAATGTAAATAGGTTTAATGATATGACATCTAGTCTGGAGTACATTGGGGCTAAATATTCAGCATATTTCTTTTGTATCAATGAAAAGGAAGAAGAAATATGAAATGTATACAAAGAGATTTACAGTGAAATATAAATTCTGAATAGAGGAAGAAGTGACAATATAGAAGTTTGATTCTGGATAAGGAACTCAATACAATTCATCTATTTCAAATAAGAGTATTTGTTCTTTTTTATCTATATTATAGAAACAAGGATAGATTTGGTATGGACTTGGTTTGGACTCCAATCTCTAAAATATACTATTAATCTGATCATAGGAAAGCCACTTATTTAATGTCTTTGAGCTTTAGCTTTCTCAAAAGTAAATGAGGATCATAATAATGCAATTATTATCAGAGTTATTTGCAAGATGTATCAGTTAATGTGTATAAGACATTTTGTGAGAGTTAAAGTGCTATGTAATTGAGTTCTAATAACAATTAATATTAAAACATTTCCTTCCTATCTCTTTCTGTAGTGTTGAGAAGAAACATCATAGTAGTCAGTAGCCTGATATTATTCATTTGTATTCTTTTACATATAATATAAAAATTGACATTGGAATATTACAGAGGTTACTATATTTTGTGGTTAAATAAATCTAGTAGGATCTAAATTCATTCCAAGTACACTTATGAGAACATTTTGTGTTAGCAGACAGAACATAAGTGATGATGTATACCTCATCTTGTACTCAGATGATTTTATCTCCTCTGCTAGGTCAGTATATGTTTACAACTTTTTGTTTCCTGGAGTTTGGAGGTTATGAGGATTTGGTATGGCAGCATTTAAAAAAAAAAACATATGATTCAATAAATTTAATGTATCAATTTTATACCTACTTGATTATTAGCAAACATTTGATCTGTGATGTCTGGTCAGTACAATTTTGTGCTATACTTCTTTTCTAACATGAGGTTAGTATTTATGGTATGGAAATTTATATTCTATTAGTTCTTGAAAGACAGGGAGCTTTTGGGTTCATTGCCACTTCTAACCATTTTAGATAGGTTGGAGGAAGATGCTAAACTTTTTAATCAAACATAACTTATAACAAGTTCTGCCATTTCCTTTAATAATTTATATTGATCACTTAAGTTTGGGCTTCTTATAAGTGAAAGTTTTTTTTTTTTTTTCTGGCTTTAATGTCTGTCACTGAATTATAAATTCAGGTTAGAAAAGGAAGTTGGACTCTTTGGTGCAGAAAGGATAGTGAAAGGAACTAGCTAGGAGAGTGCAAGGTTGGATAAGCTCTAGTTTTTTCCATGAGTCTTCTTAATGGACCTGCCAATCTTGAAAAATATTGAACCAACAAAGTATTTAGAAAGAGTAAGTCTTTAATTAGGGCAAGGAAGACAGTTCTCTGATAGGTCACTACACAGAGTCAAGTGCAAGATACCACACAATCAAGCTCTGGGACTCTGGGAACACAATCTCTGGGAAAATGTACCTAGAAAGGTGATTTTCCAATGAAGTAAACGAACTTGGAGTCCTATACACACTCTGGGGAATGAAGGACAGTAAAGCCAATCAGGCTTACTTGGAGAACAGGGAAGGAAGATTCCAGTCATGGGCTAGACTTCCTGGGATAGGCCTAGATACAAGGAGAGAAACTTCTAAGGTAAAAGGGTTATTAAGATTTGATCATATCTACTAATTCTATTGTTATAGGACTGCAAATGGTGAACCCCTGATTTCAGAAAGGAAACCATTCTCAAGAATGAGAGGATTGCAGGCTTAGCTTAAAAGTAAAAAAGAAAGATTTATTAGTAAGATAGGATTAAGGGCCAGCAAGACAGCATGAGTGGAACAGCCATGGGAGGCTGCTCCCTGAGTACCTCAGTTCTGGGCTTTTTATATTCTTTCCAGTAGTGTGGGCATGACTCCTCGCACTCAGGCATTCCATGGGTGGGTGGGTGGGGGTCTGTCTAAGACCCTCAGGACTTAGGCTATCAAGGTGTGTCCCAGAGGTGTATCTCTTTTTTCTATCTCAACTTAAAGGACATCCAAGGATAATGGTCTTTGCCTTTTGAGTCACTAGGGCAGGAAAGGGGAAGGGAATTTCCTTGTTGACAGCCTGCCTGAGTTAAGGGGTACAGGGTCCCTGCCATTTCTGCACAATGCCCATGTCACTATCTAAGCTGAGATCATTGGGTTCTTTAAGGTTTATTGTTCTAAGTCTAGGGTCAGTCTGCGACTTACCTGAAGAAAAGTTCCCAAGGGAAAAGGAAAATTTGGGGATTCTATAAAACAAGGTTATCAGATCTGAGGTATCTTTCTTCCTTTGCCTATACCTCCCAGGATTCCAATAATACATTCCTTTTATACCTCTGCCTCTTAGAAACTTTATATTCTCTCAAGATTCAGTTCAAGTTCTACTTCCGGATTGAATCTTCCCTGATTAATCCATTTACTGATGCCTTCATCCTAACACAAGGATTTGCATTAATGCTGTGTATAATGTGTATTCATTTGTCTATATATAAGTTGTTTCCTTCAGTAGAATGTAAATTCCTTTAAAGTGGTGGCTATTTTGTTTTTGTTTTTATCTCTTGTGTCTAAAACATAGGAGACAAATGATACATTTATTATTTATTTAATGCTTTTTGAATGAATATATACACATACATAAACCTTAAAAAAACTGAATAGAAAAATGTTGGTGGGGAGAGGGGACGAAAAACTCCACTCTGAATTTTAGCCAAAATCTGTCAGGGAGAATTTATTAATACACCATCACTTCTGCTTAAAAAGGGTTTGAAAGGGGCAAAGTTCTCCTAGCTAATTGGAATTCTCTCTGTCCCAAACAATTTCTACTTATATTTTGCAATAATTCTAAAATAAAAGACACAATTTTGTAGCAAAATGAAACAGAGCCATAGTTTGAGTTTAGGGGATTGTGAATTTACCTAACTGAATGATAGTGATGTTAGATATATCTCTTACCAATTACTCTCACTTTTATACTTCCTTTTAAGTGTTCACCTTATAATTTGATGCCAGATGAACAAAGAAGGCTTCTCTTAATTAGATTAAACAAGAAATTTCCATTCTTCATTTGGACACCATAAATAAGACTAAGTATATTATCCTTAGGAGATTTAGATGTCTCCCTGAAACTGAATGTTTAAATTATTTCAGGAAGACAAATTATGTCCTCCATTAAAATGAAACCAAAAATTTCAGATAAAGACACTAGCATTATAATATTTCTAATTATTGTTTAATATCTTTGAGGCCTTAAAACTACATGATTAACCAAAAAGGTCAAATTGGCTCACATTTAGGAAACTGTGCAGTATTTAGTAATCCCAAGGTATTTCTTACTATAAAAGTCTTATCTTTATGATGGAAACTCTTGCCTTCTTATTTGTAAATGCCATGAATATGTTTCTGAATTATGTAATAACATGATCTTGGAAGAGTAAAGTGTCATTTTCCCTAAGGGGAATGGGAAAATGAATATTGGATATGGGTAACCTGCATTGATTCATTGATTTAAAAACAATCTCTCAAGGGCATATTTTGGTGAAAACCTGCATTGTCACTAAGTCTCAATGGCTTTGTGTCATACAGGTTCCATTTCATTGTTTCTATTCTGCATGGAGTGAATAGATTTTACTTGTTGATTCCTTTAGAGTAGAAGTGAATCCCTCAGGAAGCCTTTAATTCTTTTGTATTCTAAACCATATCATGAAGATAATCACCATATCTTAAAACTAGATATGAATAGCAATTCCATTTCATCCTTATCAAAAATGATTTTCCCCGGATAATAAATACAATTACATCCCATCATAACTGCAAAATATCACTCTGATTAGTCAGCATAATACACCTATGATAACCTTTATTTGGCATTTGGAGACATAGAGATGGAGTTAATAAAATCAGTGGACTCAGAATCAGGAGATGTGTATCTTAAACCTTACTAGCTCTTCGGGTTTTGGAAAGTACTTAACTACCCTGAGCTTCAGTTTCCTCATGTGAAATTTGAGACAATAAAGTAAATCCATGCAACAACCATTGCAACACTTTACAGGGCTGTTAGTACTTTGCAAATCTAACTTGCTTTATTAAATGCCAGGCTTTTGGTGTGCATTTACATTTTATTCATATACTTGGTAAATAATCACATCCATCCAAGCAGTTTTCTTTTAGTAATTTCTTATATCTACTTTCTCTTCTTCAAATAATTGGTAGGAGTTTGTCTGTTTTTGATTATGACAGTACAGGCCTAACCATAAACTTACCACTGTTTCTGATCATATCTGGGTGTTCACGAACTCAACTACTTTAGTCCTGCCTTTGCTATTCTAACAGTAGGAACTGCAAATGTTCATGTAGAACAGAATCTGCCTAAAATTTTTTTGAGTAAGCATATGAGAGAATACTACTGACATGACCAATTATAGGACCCACCATCATTGCTATTTCAATTCTTCCAATTCTCATGAAAAGAACATATGATCTGGACCAGTGATGGGCAAACTATTCCCCGTGGGCCAGATCCAGGCCTTAGTTTGCCCATCACTGCCTTAAGCAATGCCCTAATCACTACATCTAGATTTGGGGGCCTAGTGATTAGGGAATTGCTTAAGGCAATGATGGGTAAACTAAGGCCTGGATCTGGCCCACGGGGAATAGTTTGCCCATCACTGGTCTAGATCATTGTGGGAATACTATATCCATAGAAAGAAAAATAAGCTGAACGTGTTCTTTTGGTTTGAGGAAAGAAGTAAAGGGAATTATAGTAAGGGATTAAATAGTTTCCAATTGTTTGGTGTGCAGATAGGCATGTACTGCACATATGCTCCAATGATCCTAGAAGTTTAATTAAAGATGATTATCACAGTTATAAAAGCTATCATTTTTTCTTTTAAAAAATCCTCGAGGCTTCATCCAGTTACTATTATTAAAAGTTGTTTGATTCTACCCTTCTACAAGATGAGTGCAAGGTGCAAATCTCATTTGCATCAAAATTCAAGATCATCAGCATTACTATTGTTGCCAGTTTTAAGTGTTGGGAAGTACATCATAGTGATTGCTTGATAGAAAAAAATAAAGAATAAAGATTGATATTTTTGTCTTAATGGTATTCCAGAAACCTTCTGCACAATACCTAATTTCAGGGCAAGGCTGGGTTACTTTTGATATTCAATTAAACAAGTTCATGAAAAAAATGATATTTAAACACTTTAATTCATTGTCAACTGTTGGGAAACTCTACCCAAAAAAGTTAGGGTTCAAACAACTTCAAAAAAAGTAACTCCATGAAAATCAAACCACTTGCTGAGAGTGAGTGCTTAAAGTATCTCAGAGCTCTGTTCAATGCATATAATTATCAGACAACTACAAAGGATAAGGGAACTTCATAGCAAAGAAAATGTTGATTTTAAGTGGTGATAGTGGAAGGGAGAGATCGTGGACTAATACAGTAATTAGTTCTTTGGTGCAATGGAAAGGTAAATCATCCATTCCTGGTGATATAATATAGTATAAAAATTAAGCATAGTTCTTTTAGAGAGACTTAAGAGGTGAATACATATAAGGAACCATCCATATTAGAGTAAGTTTAAAGAACTCATGAGTCTGAGGAAAAAAAGACATCAAGAGGTGAACAAAGACTTGTCAATTCAGAGGGGAAGTCCTTTTGGCTATGCATAAGAGGGAACTGATTGATAGGTAGATGGTCTTGTATGAAGTACTGGAGGATTTGAGTTTCTCAGCATACAGTGATCCCTCATCTATGGTGGGAGTTTGTTCCAGAGACCACCCCCACTCCCATAGGTTAAAATCCCTGAAGTAGCCAAGTTACATTTTTTTTATTATTTATATCTATTTTAAGGCTTTATAAAACCCTTACCACTCTTCTATAAACCTTTTCCACACTCTTATTAACCTACAGTCACTGAGCCAATCAGCACCCACGACATAGAACACAATACTGTGGTTGGTTGCTTTTCATTACATCAGTCAATCCTGTGCCGCAAAATCCCATGATGTAGCAAAAACTCTGCAATACAGAATCATATATAAGCCCTTGAGAGGGTTTTTTGCCTTTCGGGTTTTGGGCTTTTGGTTTGGCCTCTTAGGTTTTTTTCCCTTCCTTGAACTTCTTGGAAGGTGGCTAGTCTTCACTGACAGACCTAATTGGGATTGAATTAAACACTGATTGGGTTGGTTTTGATTGGGTTGGAACTTTGTGAGGTGTTTGTTATTAGTGGTAGTTATAGGCAGTTTTAGATAGTAATTATAGGTAGTTATAGATAGCTATAGGATAATTAGTATAGACATTAGGAAATTTCTTTCTCTACCTCTTTCCTATATTTCCCTCCTTTACTACATTCATTTTACTATATTCTTTACTACCTCTATTTTAATTAAACTAAATTGTTAATTGTTAAAAGCTTCTAGAAGTTTTCTTTTCTCTGGCTTAAAGGGATAATATAAATTTACAACTCTACTATATTCTCACTATAACTTAGGTTATTAAAAGCTGCTCTCTTATTTTGTCAAAACCCCTATTTTAACCCTTACATTTAATTGGTGAGCCAGATGGGACATGAAATCTCAATCTTCTAATCATTTTCCTTACTTTTTTACTGAAACTATCCCTAAGTCAAGTTCCTAGCAGTTAATTATGTTACAGCTATTGATCCTTCATGTTAAACAGCACCATCTACTAACAGAAAGTATAACTGCAAACAAAATTAACAATTAGATTAACTATGATTCTGAGAAGTCTAATTCAAGTTGTGATGCTGTTTCTTGTCTATCTAAAATGGCCTACTATCCAACCGAATATTACACGGTGGCTTTATATAGCACTGTTCCTAGCCTTACTTATAATTATAAGAGGCCTGGCATTCTACCTATTTCTCAGGAAAAAAAAACAAAATGATAATATTTTTCTACCTCAGAGCTGAACTAAGAGCTCACATCAAAAAAATATCAAGTGACCTTGAGATGAAGCTAGAGGAGAATTTGGAGGATCTCATGGCTGATATAAAAAGCATTGAGAAAGGCTTGAAAAGTCCCTGGAGCAAGAAGAGACATTTATCTCTCAACACTCCCTCATCATTAGAGCCCACTCAGTCAAGCAGTCAGATTGCATTATAATTGTCATTCTGCTTAGTGAGGCCTACCATACTGGCCTACAGCCTGATATCAACTAACCAGAGTACTGTACCAGACTAACATCGATATAGGCTCTTAAATACTGGTCACTGTAGATTGGTGTTGATGAGTACAACGGATTCTGATTGTGATTCCATTGATTCTCTAAATGTAGTAGGGGTGTCTGGGGCACTGCTGAAGGTCCAAAAGCTTTCCCCTAAAATGGTGTTTGTGGGACTTCTAACATTTTTTTTCCTTCTAATGCCTAGCTTCCCTATAAATTTATTAATAAGAAAACTTTTTTGTAAACTTAGAGCCACAATAGCATGCTCTCATGATGGCGCTATGATGTTAAAATAGCAGCTGATATTTCAGAATCTCTCTTTTCCCTCTATATCAAGACCTTCTAACTGATCTAATAATAATAAAAAAGCTTCTTATGAGTTATATGTTTCATCTTTCCATATAGGAATGCAGTTTCATTTCATTGAGTCCCTTTATGATTTTCCTCTTATGTTTGCCTTTTTATGATTCTCTTGAGTTTCATATTTTAAAGTCATTTTTTTAAATTCATCTCTGGCCTTTATAATAAAAATGCATGGAAGTCCTCTTTTTAATGAAATATCCATTCCCCTCCTTAAATTATTATATTCATTTTTGTAGGATATTTTTGTTTGTAATCCTAGATCTTTTGCCCTCTGGAATACCATATTACAAGTCCTCTGATCTTCTGAGAGCTGCTAAATCTTGTGTGATCCTTTATGTGACTCAAGAGTATATGGATGATTTATTTTTGTTTACTTGTGTTTTCTATTTGACCTGGGAGCTCTGGAATTTGATTATCATGATCCTGAGAATTTTCATTTTCAATCTCTTTTAGGAGGTAATCTGTATATTCTTTCAAATTCTACTTTATCCACTGGTTCTAGGATTTGGGGACAGTTTTTATTGAAAAATTTTTGAAAGATGATGCCTAGGATCTTTCTTTGATCACGATTATTAGGCAGTACAATAATATTAAAATTATTTCACTTTGTTCTTTTTTGTTTTTTTCTAATGTGATATTTCACATTTCTTCTATTTAAAAAAATTTTTTAAACTTTTATTTGTTTCTTGATGTCTCACCAAGTCACTAGTGTTCACTTGTCAAATTCTAATTTCTAAGAAATTATATTCTTCACTGAGATTTTGTAAATCTTTTCCCATTTGGTTAATTCTTATTTTTAAATTTCTTTCTTCAATGAAAGATTATAACTTTTTTTAACCTTTTTGACCAATTTCATTTCTCATTTTTATTTTCTTCAGTATTTTTGTATCTCTTTTTCCAAGATATTGATGATTGTTTTTTCTCCATAATTTTTCTGTATCACTCATTTATCTCTAATTTTTTTTCTCTTCTATTCTTAGTTGATTTAATTTTTTTTAGTTTTCAGGTTTTCCTATTGGCCTTGTGTCAAATTTATCTTTTTCTTTGAGATACTGCTTGTAACTATTTTGAAATAGTTTTCTTCTGAGTTTGTGACCCTATCACCACAGTAGATTATTATGATCTGGTTCTGTGATTGTTATGTACTCATCTTTCTGCATATTTCTTCACTTTGAAATTTATGCTAAAATTCAACTCTGTTCTAGTAGTGGGAGTGGGCCACCCCATGCTTCGTTATTTTTCTTGTTGTTGTTTTCAGAACTAGTTCTGGGATTTTGAATTTTTTCTATGCTTCCAAGGTGATTTAATTATGACAGAGATGTAGTCACTACTCTTTTATGACTATTATCATTATTGCCCTTCAAGTCTCTTTCTCTCTTATGACCAAAAGTTATATTACTACTCAGGCCCTCTATTCCTTTGTCATAACGAAAAAGCTTCCATCCACTCTGGAACTGTGGCTAGTAAGTCAGTATAGTCAGTGAATTGCTAAACATCACCTTGTCCTATACCCAATACTAGCACACAGTTTCTCTATTGTCTCTTCTTAAACAGAAATTTCTGACTCTCTTATTTAACTCCCAAAATTGTTCCTATTGCTTCTTCAAAGGTCTACTGCTAGTACTGCCACCACTCAGGATCTGGACCACCTTCCTCCTTGGTATGAAATACTTTTCCTTCCAGTCTCCTAAGTTGTCATGATTTGGAAAAAAATACTTAGCCCTAATCCTTTGTTGACTTTCAAACTCTAGAATTTGAGATGTTATTTCTAAACATGTTTGGAGGATAATTTGGGTGAGATTAGCTGCTTCTTCTACTCTGCCATCTTGGCTCCTCCATCTATGAATATATATTTATTGAGATCTCAGCTATCTCTTACTGTCTATAGTTAAACACATTGAGAAGGATATCTATAATAAGTGCCTCTACTTCCTCTTTTTAAAATTGTATTCTTAATTCTTTATAATCTGATTTCTAATTTCATCATTCAACCAAAACTTTTCATTCTGAGATTAATAATTATCTCCCAATTGTCAAATCCAATGACCTTTTCTCAGTATCCAACCATTCAAACTATTTTGTAGCTCTTGACAATGTTGATTACTTTTCTACAACTAGATACTTGCTCTCTCTAGATTTCCATGTCATTACTCTCCTGGTTTTCCTCCTACTTATTTGACAGCTCCTTTTTAGCTTCTTTTGCTGCATCTTCATATACATCAGTGATGGAAAACCTTTTAGAGACTGTAAAAGGTAAAATTATGGTTTTGGTTGAACTAAAAGGTATGTTTGCCAAGAATTGAATAAATATCAATTTCAAAAATGACTTTTAGCAATTTATTTATAAAATATAGGAGAGAGTGAAAGTAGAGAAATGAGAAGAGGGTAGAGTAAGACATCTAGCTTAAAGAACTAGATTATGTGTTCAAGTCTTGGCTTTTCTCCAGCAGGGCTCCAGAGGCCCTAGCCAGAGAGCCTAAAAGTCAATTAACAAGGGTTTTAGCCATAAGGCCTCCTCTCAATAAAGGGCCCCTCCAGAGGCTAGCAGCTCCAGGGAAGCTAAGGAAGGGAGTCAGTCTTTTTTCATTCACCATGGAGTAGTTCTAAGGGAGAGATTTAAGAACAGTCTCATAAAGTCCAAAGTCTCAGTCAGAGCCCCTCCAGGTCCAGTTCCAGACTGAAGAGTCAAGAAAAACTGCCTCAGAGACAGTTTTAACTCCCTTTTAAAGGCTCTTCTTTTGCATTATTTCCTGTGCATTCCTCTCATTTTACGTGTACCAATCATAACAAAGACTTTGCTTAGGACTGCCCAGAGGGTAGTCAGTCTATTCTGATTTGTCACCCACTCTTGCACACACGGGTCACAGACCTCTCCACTTGAGAATTAAGTGGTGGTGTTTACACTTTTGATGATTAAATCTTGAAATAGGCAGGGTAGGATTAATTCCATCTTCAAAAGACCAAGTGCCTAAACTGCCTTATGTAAGCCCCCTACCTTACCCCAGAGAGTGGAGGGTGGAAGCATTCCCATTGAACTGCTGGGCAGAGGGGTCAGTCATGTGAGAAATATCCTCAGGTACTTGAGGAGAGGGGAAAGGGAACAGCTCCTTCCTGCACAACTGTCATAGGTTTGCCAACACAGATATAGATCATGTCCAGTAACCACTGGTTATCTCATAGGGCTCTATCTTGGTCCCTTTTCTCCCTCTCTCTCTTTATACTTCTTTAATCGTTAATCATATCTATCTTCCATTAATTAAATTATCATTTCTATGGTAATAATACTAAAATCTCTTTATTTACCCCTTTACTTCCTACTAGCCTCTAGTCTCATATGTAAAATTATTTAGTAGACATTTCAAACTCTGACTTATCCTCTAGATATTAAACTCAATGTGTCCAAAATATAATTCATTGCATTTTTCCCCTACACACTCTTCATAATTTCATACTTCCCTATTACTGCTTAAAGCACCATAATCCTCCTAGTCTTCTTTGTGAAGTAAAATAACTCCATCCCACAGCAGTGCAACAATTGGTGTTACAGAGTAATGTCATATCTGATGGCCTGGCATCCCCTGGCATCAGTGTACAAAAAGGCACTACCAAGGGAGGATCTAGTAGGGTTTAAAAGACAAGTGTAGGAAGGAGAAAGTCTTTTTTACTTCCACTCTTGAACACAGTAACTCCCTGGGCTGTTGCTTGGCAAACAGCTAGCCAGCATAACCACAATGGGCTGAAATCTAGGATTTGATCTTATCTTAAATCAGTAAAGCTGAATCTCTCCCTCTGTCTCTTTGCTCTCTCTCTCTTTCTTTTTATTAATAAATGATTATAACTCTGGTCACATCACCTTTTACTCATTACACTCCCAGATTCATGACCTACTATCTCTTATTCCTCATTCCCAATACTTTGCTAAGACCTGTCAATTTCACCTTTGCAACACCTCCCAAATACGACTGCTGCCACTCTTGTATAAACCCTCATTTCCTCATACCTGGATGATGACAATAAGCTGCTTGTTGGTCTTCCTGCCACAAATGTCTCTACACTGGAGTCCATCCTCTATTCATGGATTTTCTGAAAGAACAGGTCCTATCCTGTCACTTCCTTGCTCAATAAACTGTAGTAGCTCTTATTAACTTCTGAATTAAATACAAAATCTTCTAACATTCAAAGCCTTCCTATACTATCTCTCCTTCTTGAACTTTCTATTCTTATATCCTACTACAAACTCAGTTACACTGATGTAGTGTTAGTTGTAAATTGGGACACAGTATCTTTTTATCTCTGTTTGTTGTTATTGTTGTTAAAGGCAATTAGTTGCCAGCTGAGTTTGAGCAGAGGCTCTGTGTAGTTGTTGGGCCTAGTTAAAAATGGCCAAATAAACTACTTGGAGACAGTCTACTTTATCTATTTATTAAATTTAAATAAAATTAAATTCATTTATTAAATAAATTAATTTATCTGTCACATTTATTTATTAGGTGTGTTTATTGCCTTATTTATTAAATTTGTTTATTGAATTTATTTATTTATTAAATAAAACAAACCTACTTAATAAGTATTGAAAAGGTTTAAGGTAGGAAAGGAAAGGTAAACAAAGGTTTGAGGATTAGGATTGATTCTCTAATCTAAAAGGGGATCTAAACTTTACCCACTCCCTCTATTTTATGAGAACTTTCTTCTTGTTCAAGTTTCCAGGAGCCTCCTTAACATTCCTTAATCTAGTCTAATTCCCATTGTCTTTTCTAAATACACTATGCTAATTAATAATCCTCTTAGTTATAATTAAGTTTTTAATGTCTCTGTAAATTTCTTCTAGCTTTTAATCAGATTGATAGTTCTCTCTCTCTGCCAAGTGCCACTCTTCCAGCCTAGGTGGGCCTAAGAGAGGCCTCAAAAATGGCCTGCCTCTGTCTGCAGTCACACACAGGAAACACATTCTGTCTTTCTTCTTTCTGTTGATCTTCTCCACAACCTTATTCCCGACACTCCAACCTGCTTCCTCTTTCAACTATCACTCAGTTTTCCAGTTTACCAGTGAGCAGATCCATTAGCATCCTCCCAAGGCAAACATACCTCCTAGAGTGAGTTGGCAGTTGGATCCCAACAGACTCCAAGCTCCTCAAGATTCTCTGCAAGAATCTTCTCCAAGATTCTAGCTGTGCCTTAAAGTTAATCTGACCCTAATCATCCCCAAATGCTTAATTTATTCCAAATAGTAGTAAGGTTAGACTGCTCACTTCTCTTCAAACAAGACATTTCATCTCAAGGCATTTTAAGTGACTGTCCCCCATGTTCAGAATTCTCTCTGTCCTCATCTCTGCCTCCTGGCTTCTCTGGCTTTTTTTTTTTTTTTTATTTTCCTGATGAAATCTCTCCTTCTACTGGATATCTTTCCTAATAAGTATTAAGTCTAATGCTCTCCTTCTGGTAATTATTTTCATTTTGTCCTCTTGTATATAGTTGGCTTGTACCTATTAAATCCACATGTTATCTCCTCCATTGGGTTGTAATTTTTTATATGACAGGGACTGATTCTGACCTTTGTAATCACAGGCCTTAGCATGATTTTTGCAACATAATAAATGCTTAATAAAAAGTGGATTGACTAATTATTAGTGAAGGATATAAAAAGGAATAAAATATGACAATTGCTCTTTTGGAACTTCAGATCTAGAGTTTCACTATTTTATCCAGTTATTACTTTTGATACTCTAATTGAGAAATCATTTTTTGTTTCACACAGACAAATCTATTGTTTTTGGACTGAAAGGTATATAGTGAAGACCAAGTCTTTCAAACCAAAAACAATAGATTTCCAACACTAATAATATCTAATTGGCTATTCTGTAAAGCTTATCAGAATGACTTACATACCTTCCCACTTTTACTCAGTTGCCTAGCTTTGGAAATGATGATCTTCAAACTTTAGGAAAAAATAAAATAGATGTTCCTCTGGGAAAGACCAAGATCCTCTTGGAGTACAATATAAAGTCTTAGAAGGCAGGGACTATTTTGTTTTTATTTTTACATTTTCTGAAAATGGCATTGCAACTGGACCAATGTAATTGCTTAATAAATATTTATCAACTTGAATTGAAAGTAAAAAGAAAAAAAGTTGATCATAATCTCAAAATACTTTCTGCTATTCTTTATCCTTCAAAAATTAGGACTCTAGTAGAAGCAGCTCAAAATTTAGTTTAGTTGTTACATAGAATTTGTTCTATTATGTTCACATCAAGAAGTTCACCTTTCACACACATGGGTCAAAAAAGTCCTTGAAACATTGATGCTGGTTTGGCTACAAACCCACCCTGAAATTCTGGGCCATTGAAGTGACCTCCAGATGCCTTAAACTCAAAAGGTCTATGGTTCTCTTTAAACCTACAATGTAAAAGAGGCAAAGAAAAGCCCAAGACATCGTTCTTGGGGTCATGTGGTTTGAGAGAGGAATATAGAGTAAGGTCTATTTCCTTACAGCCTGGTTCTTGCTCTATGCTCTGAGTAAAAGCATCATTGATATACCTTAAAGTGACTAAGATAAAAGAGGTGCCTAATGCAATGCAACCTTTTGAGGCTAATCTAAACATCTCAAACTATGCCCTTTTTCATTGAATAGTGTGTCATTTGAAATTATTGTAAGCCCTGGAAGACTATGCCTCCAAGGACTCTCTCTGCTACCACTTCCCCTGACAACTCCCACTTCCTTTGGGGGAGGTGTCAGGGAAAGTATACAAGGGAAAGTTTGGTGCTTTTTCTCTCTCCAGACCTTGGAGGCTGGCAGGGCTCTCTCAACCCTGAGCTCTGATCCCTCTCTACACAGGAGGGTCTATTCTCCACCCTGGAAGCAGCGCTCTCTACCCTGAACCCTGATCTCTCTCAGTGCTTTTTTCCCTTTCTTCCTACCTCCTAGTTTTCCCTATACCTTTCCCTTTCTAATTAAAATAAAACCTAGCTATTCAAACCCTAAAGTTGCTCTCTGATCATTCATTTGCGGGCTCTGGTGGATTTCTCTGCTGGGGCTGGGGACCTCTACCTCTTCCTTTCCCTTCCTCTACCTTCCTCTCTCCTTTCTCCTACCATCCTACCTCCATCCCTTCACTTTCACCCACACAATAGTCATTTTTCAGTTGTATCTTCATGACTTCATTTGGACTTTATTTTTTATAAAGATCCTATAATGGTTTGTCATTTCTTTCTCTAGCTCATTTTATAGATGTGGAAACTGAGACAAACACGGTTAAGTGACTTGCCCAGGATCACAGTGCTAGTAAGTGTCTGAGGCTGGATTTGAACTCTGGAAGATGAATCTTCCGAGGCCCAGCTTTCTGTCCACTAATCATTTAGTTTAACATTAGCTGACAAAGAACCATTATATGAAATCTATGCAAGCTCTTTGGTCTCTGTAAGGTGCTACATATCATCATGAATTTCACAGAAACAAACTTACTAAATTCCTCAATGTGGAGGAGATGCATCCTTTGAGTAAACTGATAAGAGTCTGCACAAGCAAAACCTCCCCCTTTCCTCCAGTATACTAGAAAGGATAGGCAAGAGAAAAGAGCTGGGGAGATGATCAGAGAAGTAGAATTGAAACTAAAAAATGAATGATCCATTGGTACTCATGAGAGGGACAAAATTTATCTGAGGCCCCTATTTATTTACAACGCTAGATATTATTTTCATGCTAGTAATATATTCCTGTCTTCCCAAATCTGTGAGTGTAAAAGGGATTCGTTTCTGATTCCCAGATAAAAGTTTTCCTAGAAAATTTAATTCATTTCTCAGAATTCTTTTGTTTCAATTTAGGAAATTTATTTACTTAACTTTTTAATTAATTAATTAATTTACTATTCTTGCCATGTTTTAATATCTCTTGGAGGAACCAGTGTAATGAGACTATCTCATAGATAGGCCTTTGGCCATGATTCTCATTTCTCTCCAACCTCCTTTCCATCTTTTTCTTCAACTACATCCTCTTTGCTTTCTGCATTCAATTTAAACACCCTAAAGCCCAGAGAGGTAAGAAGAAAAAAATAATTGTCCTTTAAAATAGAGATGGCCACCTGCAAGAAGAAATGGAAGAGACATTCTTTTCTAATTTTATCTCCATGCTGACAACTCCCTTAGGGTGGTGATAGTCTGACTTTCCTGTCTCATGGGGACTGTTTGCTTAAGAATGTACTTTCCATTCTTTAAACTTGTCTACTAGACTTCCTTGGAATTTTTCTAGATTAATATCCTGGAAGGATTACATTATAACATATTTTAAAAAAGAAAAGAAAAGAAAAACCTAAATAGAAGATAGTTGCTATTTGTTTCATCATATTACTTGGCCGAGTAGTTTGGCCATTTACTTAAGGACAATTGATTCTTAAAATCTCTTTCATGAAAGGAAAGGAAAGAAAAAAGAGAACATTTTTAATGTATAGACAGTAAGACTACTAAATCAAGTGACTCATGATATTATGGATATAATTATTCCTTACAGTAGTAAGAGGGCAACCCATCTGTGCTATCACATCCTATGTATAATACAACAATTGGGAGCTAATAAAATTTGCTTTAAGGAAAACTTGTTAAACAGATAATTTTAATGAATAGCATACTCATTGATTTGAGTAGGCAATTAAAACCCTATCTGAGAGAGTGGATTTAAAATATAGAATGATATCATAGATTTGGAACTGAAAGGAATTTTGAGTATCCCTAAATACAAATCTCTCTTTTTATGGGTCATGAAAATATGGCATAGTGAGTTTAAACTGACCTTTCCATGGTTACATACATAATTAATGTGTCTGTGGAAGGATTTGAACTCAAGTATACCTGACTCCAGATCCATAGATCTATCGCCTTTTCACCTAACTACTCAATTAAATGAATTCAATTCACTAGCATATTTTAAGTGTCCTCCATGAGCCAGACACATTGTTAGACACTGGGAATAAGAAGATAAAAGCAAAAATGTAATTCACACAGTCCTCTAGGAGCTTAGATTTTGCTGAGAGAAACAACATAAACAAGGAAAAAATATATAAAGTATAGTTGAAATAAATGTATACACACATACAGACAGTTTAGGCATAGAAGTTTAGCTTTCAAATCAGGAATTATTTTGGTGAAGATTTGTTTATTCACCCTAGTATGTTACTCTATTATCCCAGGAGCCTTCTCTCAGTGAGTTGCTCCCGGTGTCCAGTTTGGGGAGGAATCTAGACCAGACAAACTACCTACCCTCTCTGGCCCTACTTATGACTTTATAGACTATGACAACATATTTCCTAATGAGTACCTTTCCCTACTCTCTTCCCTCTAGCTTTTCTGCTGACTTCTGGTATCAAGGTGATATTATATATTGGAAAGATGATACAAGTGAGAGTCAGGAGAACTGGCTTTAGATTGTGGCTAAGATGTGAATTGGTTATTTGATTATATGGTGGTTTTTCGGTGTGGTATATGTCTTCACTTCTCTCTGAAGCTCATTACTTGGTCATCTATAAAATGAGGATAGCAATACTTATGCTACTTTACCTACATGTTGGTTTTAAGGAAAATATTCTATAAACCTTAAAATATTATATTACTGTGAATGAATTATAGCACCAATGGAGAATTCCAACCAGTTGTGAGAATGGACTTGGAATAAAAAAAGTGAGACCTTGCTTAATGGAAACTAGAAGCAAAGATCAGCTTTTAGGTTATTTTTCAAATTGTCATTAAATAAATAACTTGAAATGACCTATTGGGCTTAGGGTAATGCTTGAAAATCTGAAACTTTTCTTTGAACAAGAGCACCAATGACTTTGGCTTCTATTTTAGAGATATCTGTGGGACTTAACTTTGAAATTTGTAAAAATTATGGACATTGAGACAGTGTCTCGCCTCTGTGAGAACATATAAAAATGAGAGAAGCTGGTGAAGTACAATTTTAATGAAAAATAATTCATCTTTATACAAGTAAAATATACATAGACACACAAATTTAAATGAAAAAAGTAAAATAAAATAAATTAACTTTTTGATGTCTGTTTATGTCAGATCAAAGTTTGGTTAGAAGAAAATGTTGATGAAATGTCTCTAGGAAAAAAACGAGGTGGAAATGTGTTTCACTTTAAGATTTAGTGATAAAAGCCTCTTTAATGGGACCTGGATGCCTGTAACATTTTGTTTACTGTATTGTAGACAAATTATAGGTTTTCAGACTCGTTTAGGTTGAGTTTACATGGTCTCTTTAAAAAATTTTATTTATGACATATTTTACAATATTATCTTTTGGGATTCCTTTAAAATATAATAAAACCCATTGTATTTGGGTTCTTTTGGTTATTTTTTTCTGTTTTGTTTTTCTCTATTCTTTAGTGCTAATGCTTCAAGTGTGCTAATATAATTATGTTATGTTTAAAGAACTAATATCTCACCAGTGTATGTGAGGCTAAATTTCCAGGCACTGAAAATTCTCTATCCCTAAACCTAGAGAAGAATTCTCTCCTTTCCTATCCTGGGGTAATTATTGTTAAGATTGAACATCACAGATACTTAGAGAAAATTTTATAAACTTTTAAAAATTTCTAAGTAAATCAAAGAAAATGGTAATTGACCTGTAGCAACTGAAATGGGACTGAATATGTCCAAAAGGGTCAGGAATTCCTGGAAAAGCATGTCTGATGAAGAGGTGTTATTCCCTATCATACTTCCATTCAATATAAGGGATGATATCCTGTTAAGCAGGTATCTAGAATAAATGTTGACTTAATTACAGCAATGTTCAGTTAATCTTGGTATTTACAACCAAAACTAAGATTAATTCCAGATTCTTAATGGAGTCACAAGATTACATTTGGAAATGTTTCTCTGCAGTATTTCTAGCTTACTATCCCAGACTTTTTAAACATCTCACATTTCGATACCATTTTGCTTTCCTGCCCCCAAAGAGCTGAAAGAACTATTAGCTCCTCTGCTTAAGGCCAACCAGAAAACTTCCCTCCACTTCATTTTATTTTTCACTTTAAATGGAACTGTATACATATATCCAGTCAATGTGCCTTAAATTGTGTTCTGGGCTTTCTTAATTAGACAGATTTAGTTAGCGCACCTGATGCAGTGGGACTTAGATAAACAGATGTGGCTTTTAGAGGAAGCAAGTGTGATTACCTTTAGTGCACCAGGGCCTACACACATAGCAGAACATCTTTGTACAGTGTTCCACAGAGCTCATAAATATTTTAAATAGTTTCAGAAAAAAAATAGGTTTCTCCAGCCCCACTCAGATAAACTACTAATTAAATTTGTTAAAAATGAAAACAGATAGCCCCTGCAGATGAGGAAGAAATTTATTTTCTGAGAAGCTTACTTAGTCAACTGTGTATGTAAAGGGGTGTTAGTATACACATGCACATGCATGCATGCACCCATACACAGTCATTCCCACATAAATTTGAGTAGGAACAGAGAGTTAGAAACTTTTTGACTCCTCTGGCAAATCTATCTTTTTATTGCAGCTAAATAGCTATCATTTGGAAACTTAGCAGCATCATGTAGATCTTAACTCTCTTTTATGCAGTAACAAAATGGGTTAGAGTGTAGTTGAGAGAATTTCTAGAATAATTTTTGAATTTTATGAGTTTCTGAGGAGTTAAAAGTATAAAAGGCTCATAATGGTAATAATTCATCTTATTATTGAACTTCAAGATTTACAGAATATTTTCCTCATGATAAACTTTACATAATTTGTACATGTATTCTCATGAAAGAGGATATAGGTCGAACAATATCAAGGTGTCTTGTCCATATCAGCAGAGCCAGAAAGTGTCAGATTTGGAACTTTAGCCTAAGATTCCTAATTCCGAGTCCTGTTCTTTTTGACACTATTTAAAGAAAAATCTCAGCTGAATTCAGTGACATAAGAAACACTTTGACATATACAGTGCCAATACCTTATTGGTAATAGAAGTTTAAATGTAAAACCAACTGGATGACTAGAGTTTGGTGGAGGGGGGGGGGTTACAAAATTAGATTTGTGCTTAAAGAAAATTACTTTGGTATCAATGTGTAAAATGGCTGGCAAAGGTGAGAAAAAAGTAAGGGAAAACAATTAAGAGACTATTATACTTTTCTAGTCAAGAAATTATGAGAGCCTGGGAAAAAAGTGGAAAAGGGGACTGATGGGAAAGCTACTGGAAGGTAAAAATGAAAATATTTGACAACTGGTGGGATATGAAGTGTGGGTATGGAGAAAGTGAGGAGTCCAGGGTGATTCCAAGATTTTAAGCCTGAAACATTGGAATGATGGTTGATAGTGCTTTGGCAAAAATAAATAAAAAAAAAAACAGAAGAATGAAGCATTTAGGGAGAAAGAATTATTTCATTTTTAACATTTTGAGTTTATGATGTCTGTGGGACATACAGCTTGAAATGACCAATAAACAGTTCTTGATACAGAACTAAAACTCAACAGAGATTCCATGCCTGATTCAGGGTGTTATTTGCATAGAGATGATAGTTAAACCCAATGGACCCAATGAAGTTCATCTATTTCTTTCAGCTTTTCATTTTCTCAATTCATCATTAGTATCAGGGCTTGCCAGTGCTGATATAATTCAGTTGGTTATTTATAGAGAACAAATTACATCAGCATTCAAAGGCTTGATGTCTGCCACTTGTTAGTGTGATGATTACAAGGGTGTGTTTAGTATGTATAGTTCATGACTGAAATCCTTAAAAGCAGTCGGAGAAAACTAAACCAGAAAATTATTTATCCTTTCATTCTATTGTGTTTCCCATGACAAAGATTGATATTAGGTAAAAAGTCAAACTATGTATTAGGAGTCAATTTTTTAAAATTAGCCAATTTTGTCATACTTTATGAGGAAACCATATTATTGTAAAAGATTAAAACTTGTGTTGTTTTAAAAATAATGTGGCATATTGTGAATGTGGGTAGTCATAGGATTAGATATTTAAAGGTTTAAGGGTTATGGGGTTATGGGGAAAAACCTTTTTTTTTTTAATTAAATGATGCCTAAGAGGAGCATTATCCAAGTTCACAATATAATAATTTTTGTCTATATTTTTTCAATACTTCCTACCAAAGATCTAATATGCTGGATACCTTTTGGTTATCTTATATTTAAGGGTAACTAATGAACTAAATAAGCTGTCCTCATACCATCCCTTTTCTTATACTATGTATTCTCAATTATGACTTTTTCTGCAGCTTCTTGTCTTTTGAAACTTATACAACCTCTAATCATGAATCTTTTCACAGACATTGGATTTATTTATCATTTTAGATTGTTAACAGATATTCATGTTCCATGATTTGCAACCATTCAATTTCACTAGAAGACTGAATTTACTGGATTAATTGATCATAAAAATGATCAATACTTATTGATCAGATCTATACAAAAATATTCTGGAACATAGAACTAGAAGACAAAGAAGTTGTCAAGTTAAACACTTCTTATTTTGCAAATGAATTGAAGTAAGTAGGGAAAACAGTTAAGGGTTTTACTAATTAAACTTAATTAAAATAACTAATTAACTGGGTTCTGTAGAAGGATGTGTAAGAGGCAGGAAGGACTTATATATACACTGGGTTCAGCTTAACAGGTTGGGGAAACAGAAAGGGTTTTGGCAGTTAGAAGGCCTAACTGCCAACACAGGTCCACCTAGTCAGGGAGTCTGAGAAACTATCAAGTGAATGATATGGACAAGAGGGTTTATAAACACAGGTTTAATTAAAGAAAACTATAGTCTAAAGGATGGGAATAGGGGTTTCTATACTTCCAGACTAAGGGCAAACCACAGGGTCAGGGTATTTGTGCACTACAAGCTAAACTAAAATTCTAACCCCCCAAAACAAAACAACCTACACTAACTCTATCTTATCTATCACTACCTTAATCTACCCTACTCTAGGGATTTTAACAAGGAAAGGTAAAGGGGAAAAAATGCTTTGAACATGGTGGAAGAGTCTGCATAGGTCAATTAAATTATGTGTTATCCCGTGGAGGATTATCTAAGATGGACAGTTTATAGAAGGTAGTTTAGACAAAAAGTAATCCACTGGAAAAGGAAATGGCAAACCATTTTAGTATCTTTGTGAAGAAAACCCAGGGACAATATTAAAGTAGTAAAAGGTATAACACTGGAAGATGATACCCCCACGTTAGAAAGGGCCCACACATTCCAAAGGAAGTACAGAGGACAACTGCAAGAATATGTAGAAAGAAGAAAGCAATTGTGCCAAAGCTAAAAAAGAAGCTCATCTGCAGATGTATCTGCCGATAAAAGAAAAGTCTAATGCTGTAAAGATAAATATTGCATAGAAACTTGGATTATAAGATCTATGAACTAAGATAAACTGAGTGTATTCAAATAGGAGATGGAAAGATTGAACATCAACATCTTGCATGTCAGTGAACTTAAATGGATGGAAATGGTTAAAATTATTAAAAGTTATCATTATATAAACGACTATGTGCAAGAATACTATAGTAGAAATGGACTAGCCCTCATAGTAAATAAGAGGGTGATAAAATCAGTATTGGCATAATGACAGAATGATATCTGTTTGAATTCAGGGCAGTATTTGGTGTTGGTTTGGCACTCAAAGTGCTTGCTAGAACTTGTTGGTGTCATGATCTTGGGAAGCATATGCTCACTCCAGTTGAAACAAAAGGATGATGTGTTAGTCTCAGTTTGTTTTTCTCTCACTATGTAGAACACTCCTTGATCTTGTGTTTACTTTTTGTGGGTTTTGTGACATTTTAAATATATATTTTTTTGCAAATAAGTTACTAGAGGTCCTCTTAAAGTTAGTGGTAGCACACATGAGAAAAGATAATTAATTGGAACCATGATATAGTTTAAAAAATGAAATCATCAAGAAATATGAGTGGAGTACATGTTTCTGATCTTGTATTAGAGTTTCATATGAGAAGAATAACAATTTCTACCTTTCAAACAAAAATGGAGGCCATCAAAGAAGCTGATTTTGCTAATGAAAGATGTAAAGGAATAGATATCTCAGATATTTTAGAGGAAGTAAAGAAATTGTTATTGATTTGTAAATGAAAAACATCAGATGATAGGATTTCCAAGGGTATAATTTATGAAAAGGCAAAACTACTGCATGACCCTATATTAAAAAAACAAGCCTGGGAAGAATCCTGATCATGGTGAAATACTTAAAGTCGCATATTAAAAACTGAAATGACTGTGGTAAAGTTTGGAGAGATAGCCAGTGGTAAAATAAAAGTTTCTGAGGAATTTGTAAATGATTTTAAAGATTATAGAGAAGCTGTGGGATCATTAACCATCAAAGTGTTTAACTGAGATGAGTGGCTTATTTTGGAGGGAAAAATGCCAAAAAGAACCTACATCACTTGAGAGGAGAGTGCATTGCCAGGGCACAAACTGATGAAGACCAGATTAACTATATAGTTATGTAGGAATGCAAGTGGAAGCTTGAAACTGAAGACCCTCTTATTTAACCATAGTGAAAAACCTGAAATTTAAAAGAAAAAAAAAGTTAGGTTAAAATTATTTCATTTAATCTAATTACTGTTTTTATGTCCATTTATTATTTTTTTTAATTAAACTACAACTCCATTGAAGTATATAATGCCTTAAAATATTCTGTTTTTTTGTTTTTTTGGTATCTTAAATGGATTAATTCAATTCACATTATTCCTCATGGGAAAAAAATTCATTGCTATTTGACCTTTTTGATACTTCACCTGCCTTCTGGAATATGTTAATCACAAATAGCTAGGTAATTATTGTATCTTTAAAAAGAAAGTAGTAAAATGAGTAAAAGAGGCATAAAACTCCTTAAAAGAAGAGTCCTTTAAAAGCAGAATTGACAAAATGAGAAAAGCTATACAAAAAATCATTGAAGGGAAGAAGTTCTTAAAATTTGCCATGTGGAAAAAAGATATAAAAATTTCCTGAGATAATGAACTTTTTACTAAGTGGAATTGGCCAAATGGAAAAAAAAAAGGAGGGACAAATGCTCATGGAAGAAAATCATGAATTAGAATTGGGAAAGTGGAAGATAATGCCTCCATGAGACACTAAGAAACAATCAAACAAAATAAAAACAATGAAAAAATACAAGAAATGTGAAATATCTCATTGGAAAAAACTACCTTATTAGTAAATCCAGGAGAGATAACCTAATAATTATGGGATTACCTACATATTTATTGAGGCAATAAAGTTGAACAGAACACAGACTACAGGGAGCTGTGCTCCCTGCTCATGAGGGGCTTACAGTTTGAGAGGAGACCAGTAATTGGCAGGGTGGGGTGGGGGAAGTGGAGGTTGTGGGGTGCTGTTCTGTGGCATGGATGACTCTGGTGGGAGGGAGACCCGCCTGCCTTTACCCTTGTTGGAAGCAATGGACACATAGGAAGAGAGCAGAGAAACACCAGCAGTGGTGCAATGCCCCTCCCCTCCATGATGGGAAGCCCCAGGGCAAGGCACAGAGAAGCCACAAGGGGCCACAGGGCAGAGAGGAAAGGGATTGCACCATGCTGCTGCTGGGTGGCACTGCCCTCTGCTGGGGACAGAGCTAAGACCAAGCCTTTCTTTCTAAGAAGTGAAAGCAGGGCAGGCACCAGGATGGTAGAAGCAAAGGTGGGGGTTTGGGGGGGAAGGAGGGGTTTGCCACAGGGGCCAAAGGCATTGCCCACCCTTAGTCCACAGGACTCGATTCTGGGCACAGACTGGTCAGCGGCCAAGTGGGCAGAGCAGTCATAGTGTGGAAGCACAGTTGGGCTCCTCGGGGGAGGGGAGTCCAGATACTGACCTGAGGCTGGGAAAGGATGTGCCAAGAACTCCTCTTACCCCCTTCCCCTGGGACTGGGAAGGGGATGAGAGATCAGGAATTGGGCAGGTCTCCAGATGTCCTCCCCCAGGCATCGAGCAGCCAGCTCAGGGCACGCGCACACGGCCTCACCACCAGCATCTCCTTTAATAAAACACGCAGGGTCACGAGTGACAGGGAGAGGAAGGGACAGTGAAACATACCATTTACAGCCACAAGAAAACTCTGTCCATGTCTAACGCCAGTGAGCGGGGGAAAGGAGGAGGCGCTGGCCATAGGGCGGGTGTGTGCGTGTGTCCGGACCTACAGAGGAGATACACCTGAGGCTCTGAGCCCTCTGGGAGCACGTGGGGGTTGGTGGTGCCTCCCTCCCTGCCTTCCACGTACTCCACCTTGATGAAGAAGCTGAGGACCTGTGCCAGCGGGATGATGTGGATGTGGTCACTCCCCTTGCACGTGGGTTCCACTTCCTGCTGGCAGAACTCCATACTCCACCTCGATGAAGTGCTTAAAGAACTTACTTGCTCGCTGCAAGTAGCCCGAGGTGAGCTGCGGCAGGTAGACCACCAGAGAGTCCGAGGTGCTCTGGTCATTGAAGGAAACCAGCAGTTCGGCCACCGGAGGCTGCTTCTCTACCTGCTCCATCAGGTCCATGAACGTGTTGTGGCAATCTTCAATTGTGAATTCGGTGAAGCCCTGAGACATCAGGTCCTCCTTGCTCTTGGCAGAGATGACTGAACCTCTGCAGCTCCTTGCTGTCTTCCAGAAAGGTCTCTAAGTAGGAGAACCTGAAGACTTGGTAGAAGCAGTTGCCATTAGGCTTGGACTTTCAGATGTAAAAGTATTTTTTGTGTAGGTCTTTGATCTTCTATTGGTAGATGTTGTCATTTTCCATATAATCCTTGTATAGCACACAGAGCTCCAGGCGCTTGGAGACCAGCAGGTTCTGGACAGCAATCTCTAGCTGAATTTGGTCCTGCTGGGCTATGATGGCTTCACCATTGGCCAAACAGTTAACTCTTTCGGGGTCGCTTCACAGTAACTCCACTTTCTGCTGCTGAGTTTCCTCCAGGACCATTTTAAAATAGCGCCTAGACATCATATTTCAAGAAATTATCAAAGAACACTGGCCTGTTATTCTAGAGACAGAGGGAAAAATAGAAATTGAAAAAAAATCCACTGATTAGTTCCTGAAGGAGATACCAAAAGGATAACTCTCAGGGATAATATTGTAGCCAAATTTCAGAACTCCCAGGTCAAGGAGAAATTCAATTTAAATTAAAGCATGAAAAAGAGGAGGGTTTGGGACAAGGGAGAAGGGGGGGGAGAATGCAATAAATTATTACACATAAAAAAAGCATTAAAGAATTTTTATAATGGAGGTGACGATGGGGTAGTTGGACAGGGAAGTACATGAATAAATGGTACTCTCATTGAAATTGGTTTCATAAGGGAAGAACATAAAGAATCAATTGAGCATAGAAATTTATCTTACCCTATAGGAAAGTAGATGTAATAAGGAACTTCTGGGACAAAATGGAGAACATCTTGAGTGACAGGAAGGTTGGTTAAAGACTTTGGAATGTGCCCAGGTGGTGTGAGCCAGGGCCAAAACACAGTTGGAACCAGCCCTATAAATATCCTTGGACTTCAGCACACTGGGTCTCATTTTTGAGAATCTTAGGAGGAGGGTGGATTGAAGGGAGGGTAGGCATTAGACCTGCAATCCAGCATCCATACCTGAGTGCATGGAAGTTATTATACCTGCTACTCATAGAGCTGAGAGAAACACACCATAGCCAACAAGAAGAACACCACTAGACTTCCTTATCCTTTGGTTTGTACCACTGCCTGGTCAAGCCAGGAATTGAGAGAGGGAGAAGAAAATCTCCAGCCTATCTATTATCAAACTCATCATCCATTTGATTTATATCACCTTTATTCATTTAGATTTAGCTTAGCATTCCCAAACCTCTATCCTTATTTCCTTGTTCCTAACCCTTTAGATAAGCAAATACATCCTTTTGCAGTTCAATCCTAAGAAGACCAGTGTTCCTTTCCTAATTGGTGAACATCTACAGCTAATTAGGGAAGGGATTTTTCAAATAGCAGTCAGAACAGCCTTTATCCATTGAGCACACCTATACCAGCCCAAATCAGCCCTTTACCATAGAATCCAACCCCAAGCCAGGGGCTAGAGGAGTTGTTAAACACATATACAACTCCCATTAGATTCTTAGTTTGGGCACTGTTGTAGAGGCAGAGGCTTGGCTAAGCTGAACTTCTTAAGTCCTGGGGTTATTCTATTTTTCTTCTCAGTGGTTTATTCTTATCTTCTTGTCTTATCTTAGTTTTATCTTTTTTCTTAGCATATTCATGACTTCTGTTAGACATGGTGCTGATGTGTGATGGGAGGGATAAACACCAGCAACAGTTCAGTCTGTCTTCAGGTTGTAAATCCATTAACCCCTATACATATTTTTTGTTTTATTTTTGTTTTAATTTTATAAAGAGATTAAGCTATTCTGGAACAGGAATTCAGTTGCAAAAATTCAAGTTAGCTTAATGTCA
This sequence comes from Gracilinanus agilis, assembly GCF_016433145.1. Lineage (NCBI taxonomy): Eukaryota > Metazoa > Chordata > Mammalia > Didelphimorphia > Didelphidae > Gracilinanus > Gracilinanus agilis. The sequence goes on from NC_058135.1 coordinate 139,588,513, forward strand.
GGGATAAATATTCTAAAAATTAGAACTATCCCAAAGTGAAAAGGACAATGTTAAATAAGATTTGAGTGATCATTTGTCAGATATGTTGCAGAAAAGATCTTTTCTTTTGTTTTGTTTTGTTTTCCAAATATGAATGAGTGGATAACCACTAAATTTCTTACAACTTGGAAATTCTGTGACTATGAGGACTACCCTTTCAACAAATTTTCTCCTAATTTCAAACTAGAAATGATACAACTGAAAGATCTATTTCGTGTTTTGGACAATTTTGTTAAATATGAAGTTGATGCTTAGTAGGATCAATTATCCTTCTATAGAAATTTTAAAAAAATAAATGTTTTCAGATAAATATCAGGAACATACTGTAGGAGTATTCAATACCTATTTGAATATGGATTGAAATGTGAAAAAATTATAATCTTTTATATCTAGAATTCTAGAGCATAATTATACCTTTACATTAATATGTGGATCCTCATGAAAATATGTATGATGATAAGAGAAATAATCTAAAATCATTACATAGATATTAGGATAATAAAGACATTTAGCCACATAGGAGCTTACTTTGAAAGAAATGAATTCTTATCACTAATACTTGTTTCACCAAGTACTACATGTTTATTTAAAAAAGTATTTGTAAAGTTCTAAATAAGATAGATTAATGATATCATGAGGAGCCTTTTCTATGTGGGTTGTGTTTTTCCTTTTCAAAAGGTTCTTAAGGAAATGCTGGGGCTGTCATGGAAAATATAACAGATGGTTTTTATTCTTGTAATTATTTTTTAATTGGCATAATTAAATGACCAGAATTATCACATACAGATATTTAAATCTTTTTTTTTTATTTTACAGGTATTTTAGCACAACCCACATTATAAAAGAATTCAATGCATGTGAAATCTTTTTTAGAAACCATTTGGAAATCTAATCTTACATAAGAGAATTTGAAATTTAGTGAATTTCACAGACTGATAAACTTTAATTCTTGTCCTCCTCTTTCTAGATTAGCACAGTGTCTGGCACATAACAGACTTTTAGTAGAATCTTGTTGAATTAAAATTGCATTGAATACTGATTTACTGATGCAGAATAAAATTATTTAAATAATTCTTTAAATAGTAATTGTATTTTTTTGTTCAGTTTACACACTCTTGGGTACTTCCCGAGGAAGCTGGGAGAGAGAAGAAAGGAACATAAATTATTAGGTTGTCCACCACTGATCAGGAGGCTCAAAGAATGAGTTTTGCCCTGGAGTAAGGAAGACAAATTCTAATCCAATGTCAGACACTTATTATCTGTGAAACTAGGCAAGTCATTGCATCTTTTTCTGCCTTAGTTTCATCTTCCGTGAGTTGGAAATGATAATATCACCTGTCTCTTAGAGTTTTTGTAAGGATAAAATAAGATATTTCTAAAGTGTTTTGTAAACCTTAAAGCACAGAGATTGTACACAGTATATAGGATGAGTGGGAGTAATGGTTTCTTATATTCTTTCAACATTAAATGAATAATGAATACCAATGAAGAAGATGCATTGTATCTCAGTTACCCTCATTCTCAGGGGTCCAGCCTATTTTTCCTTCCAGTAAGAATTTTTTAATGGTGTCATAAGAATAAGAGGAAAACAAATTTGTATTTACATATACTTGCTTAAACTGTTGTGGAATTTGAGGTGTATTAGATTTTTAATTTAATTTTTTTACTTTTTTTATGCCTTACATCAGAAAAGTTATGAGTTCCTAGGGTGGAGTCAGGGTTAGATTTGGTGATAATGCTAAAACTTATTCAGAAATATATTTATTCCAGAATTTTAGAGGGATAGTTATTACAAATGGAAAATAAGAAATAAGCACAAAATTATTACCTTGCAAACTTTATTCACATAAATATCTAGGTAATAGATTAACTAATAGTTCATTAAAATATCTGCCATATAATGTGTTTAATGTTCTCAGGAATCATTTTCTCATATAATCTCACATTTTTTATAAATATATCATTGATTTATGTTTTCCTACATTTGAATATCATGTAAAAATTTGCTTCTTTTAAGCAAATTAGAAATCCGAGAGATGAATATAAGCTTAATTAACAGAAGCTTTTTTTCCTATTAATTTGTGCTATTCTTTTTCTTTTTAACCATTACTTTCTATCTTAGAATCAATACTGTATATTGGTTCAAGACAGAAGAGCAATAAGTGCTAGGAAAGAGGGGTTAAATGACTTGCCCAGGGTCCCACAACTAAGAAGTGTCTGAGGCCAAATTTGAACCAAGAACTTCTCAATTCACTTAGCCACCCAGCTGCCCCTCAGATTGTGCTATTCTAAAATACTCTTGATAAATACTTGTGACTTGGTGGTGATATTGGAGTTTCCAAAGTTGTATCATTGCAGTATAAGCGATAGCTCCTTTTATCAAGTTCTAAAGTTTTAGATGATCAATCTGCTTATAGAGTAAGAGTGTCTGAAAACCATAGCTAGTAAGCTTCATAACCAGTTTTGATCCAAAAAGGCTCTTCAAGGCTACAAAAACAGATACTTTTTGCAATTTTGTTGATGGAAGGAATACCTGACAGTAACAAAATCATGAATTATTGACAGACTGTCTAACAAGAAAGAGATTAGACTTGCTTTGTTTGTCCTTAGAAAACAAAAATAAGAGGGATGCTTAGAATAGTCACAGAAAAAAGTTTAACTCAATTCTAAGAAAAAAAATAACTTTATAACATTTAGAACTAATCAAAATCCACAGTTTTGGGGAACTGGATAATTTCCTTATCACTGACAGTATTTAACTTTTAATGGATTTTTTAAAAGGGTTTCTGTAAAGATAAGGTTTAGAATCAGATATTTGGAAAAATGGAATCAGATCCCTTATAAAGCTACAATTTTATGAATTTTATTCCTGAGTAATTGAATTGTTGTGCTATTTCTTTTTTGAGTAAATATATTTGGTGATATCAATTCCCTGATTGTTTAGTTTTAAATATAGGACACATAATTGAGGAATTTATTTAGAGAACCCTCTTAATGAGGTTAAGGTCATAGGTAGTAAATTATCTTTGAAACTCTTAACAATAGCCTAAACTAATTCTGTCTAACTTTCAGGTATTGTTGACTAACTTCTCAAAAGAAATTTCAGTACTAAATGGCAAAGTCAGGTTTTGAACCCTATTTTTCTGAAAACATGGACATGATTAATTAATTATTTTGAAAAATATATTGTTTTGTTTGTTGCAGAAAAGTTATGAATATTTCTCTTTATTAGCTTTAAAAGATGCACAAAGTATATTTTTCAAAAGTTTAAAATCATGTAGCTGTTAATCCAGGTAATTGAAGATTTCATGTAAATTCATAGCAAGGATGTCCTGGATACTTCTAGAATTTTTCAACATAGTTGAATGAAATTATACATTTTCAAAATGACCATTTATACTTTGGAAATATTCACATACTATAAATCAGGGCTTGTTTTAATATTCTAGTGATTGACTAAACAGAAGAAAATGATGGAATAAATGTTAATAATACAGATTAATTGTATGTCATAATAAAAAAAAAAAAGGAGTCATATATGCCTTTTCCACTGAGAGACAATTGTTAATTAACCACATACCACCAATCAGTGATTCAAATATCTGTTTCAGTTCTTGATAGTTTCCCTAGCTAGAAGTCAAGTATCTAATAATAATGAGATACCACTGGTACAGTACCATCAGGTACTATACAAATGTAAAAAAAAATCTCATTTAATTGTCACAATAACTCATTGAAATAGATTTTTTTTTCATTTTCACATGGGAAAAATGAGGCATAGAAATCAGCTGATTTCTATTCAGTAATGAGATTCAAAATAATCATCCTGATACCAAGTCAACTATTATATCTACCATACCACCAAATTATTGTTAGATTCTAAAATAAGGAATTTTATTCAAATTCTTCCTCTTTCCCATCTCTTGATTTCTAATTTTTTTCTTGGAAATTATTTCTTACTGTTCTTTTTCCCTTCAACTAAATGATCCTTAGTTTCATTATCTATAAAATTAGAGAGTTGGCTGTATTATTCCTAAGTTGCCTTTCAGCCATTGTGCTCTATGATTTTGAATTTAGTAGATTTGATCTAATGATGGACGTTTTCTTGGATATGAAACTAGATCATTGTTCTAATAATTTTTTCCAGACACAAAAGTAAGATGAGAAATATAGTCTATCTCTATGTCTCTACTTTTTAGTGACTTGGCTAAATATAAGGCATTGCTAGGATTCATAGAATATAAAAGTATATAAAGAGAAACCATTCCTAAAGATGAATATTTGTGTTGTTCAGGTAAATATGGAAGGGATTTAATGCAAAAACATTACCACTTTAAAAATTTTTTTCTTTAGATTCAAATGGCTCTTTCAGGGATACTTTGTTTAATTGGATAAATATTATTTAAATACTTAGCAGAGTAGCATAAAGGTTATATTGCTACCAGAGAACATTTTCTTTCTAAGTCTAAATAAAATTCCTAATCATGAGTATAAAGTTTTCCTTTTTTAGCAGGTCTTTTGAACCATTCTAAAAAAAAACACATATCAAATTGATGTGGGAAAATGTATGCAACTTTTCTAATCAGGAACCATTCAGGTTCTGGAAAAGAAAAGCCTACATATCTAGCCTAAAGTCACTTAAACAAAAAGGGAAAAAATGAACCTTTACACTGGCTGGCTCACCTAATCAATGTATTTATATCTCTGAAACTACATGTTACCAAAAAATTCTGATGGCATAAATCACACTTCTAAGATGGGTTGGACATGGAGAGTATTCTGAATTAATGGCAACCCCCTTTTGGCATTTACTACTGTATAATAATTTTTTTTTACCTTCTCAGGATAAAAAAACAATCTTTGAAATATCAGTGAATGTAAGATTTCTCTAAACAAATGAATTGAGAAAAGAGAATTGAGGAAGCATAATGACATGAGAAAATTAGAAATGGTCAAAGGCAATTAGAGTAATAAATGAAGTATAAGAACAAAATAGAATCTTTGGCAGCTTGGTCATGGAGTGACTATTGGTGAATCTAATTAGTAGTGAGAGTGGTATCAAGAATAACTCTATCTACGGAGAAAAAAATCTTTGTGGAAGAAATTCAATTAAGATAATTATTTGTAGATAGAGCAATAAGACTGAAGGGGTTATCTCAGTAATGTCAATGGGTGAGAAAGTTAATAATGAAAAAAATGACTATTAAAAAGTTATTTATCAGTGAAGAAGACAGGAAGGTAATTGAGTTCTTTCTGTATTTGTATTCATTAATTTTTTTCATTTTGTAAAATTTATTAATTTTTTATTTTTAGAAAACTTTTCCATGGTTACATGATTCATGTTTTTACTTTCCCCTTCACTCCCTCAAGCTCCCCTCCACCCCAGGTTTGAATGTTTGATAGAATTCACTTGTGAATCCATCAGGCCCTGGAGATTTTTTCTTACGGAGTTCTTTGATGGCTTATTCAATTTCTTTTTCTGATGTTGGGTTATTTAAGTATTCTACTTCTTCTGTGTTAATCTAGGCAATTTATATTTTTGTAAATGTTCATCCATATCACCTAGATTGCTATATTTATTGCCATATAATTGGGCAAAATAGTTTTTAATGATTGCCTTAATTTCCTCTTCATTAGAGGTGAGGTCTCCCTTTTCATCTTTGATACTGTTAATTTGGTTTTCTTCTTTCCTTTTTTTATTAGATTTACCAGTACTTTGTCTATTTTATCTGTTTTTTTTCAAAATACCAGCTCCTAGTCTTATTTATTAATTCAATAATTCTTTTACTTTCAATTTTACTAATTTCTCCTTTGATTTTTAGTATTTCTATTTTAGTTTTCATCTGAGGATTTTTAATTTGTTCATTTTCTAGTTTTTTAAGTTGCATGCCCAATTCATTAACCTCTGCCTTCCCTAATTTGTTAATATATGCACATAGTGATATAAATTTTCCCCTTAGAACTGCTTTGGCTGCATCCCATAGGTTTGGGTAAGATGTTTCATCATTGTCATTGTCTTCAATGAAATTATTCATTGTTCCTATGATTTGTTCTTACACTAAATTATTATGGAAAAACATATTATTTAATTTCCAATTAGTTTTTGGTTTGCCTCTCCATGTAGTCTTACTAATAGTGATTTTTATTACATTATGATCTGAGAAGGTTACATTTATTATTTCTGCTTTTTTGCATTTGTTTGCCATGTTTCTATGCCTTATTAAATGGTCTATCTTTTTGAATGTTCCATGTGCTGCTGAAAAAAAGGTGTATTCCTTTTTGTCCCCATTTATTTTTCTCCATATATCTATTAACTCTAATTTTTCTAGGGTTTCATTCACCTCTCTTATCTCTTTCTTATTTATTTTTTGGTTGATTTATCTAGATCTGATAGGGGAAGGTTGAGTTCTCCCACTAGTATGGTTTTGCTATCTATTTCATCCTTGAGCTCCACTAGCTTCTCCTTTAGAAATTTGGAAGCTATATCATTTGGTGCATACATTTTGAGTACTGATATTTCTTCATTGTTTATACTGCCTTTTATTAAGATGTAGTTACCTTCTCTATCTCTTTAAAGCTTATCTATTTTTACTTTGACTCTGTCAGAGATCATAACAACCTCTGGCTTCTTTTTCTCATTTGAAGCACAATAGATTTTGTACCATCCTCTCATTTTCACTCCTTATCTGTCTGTCTCACGTGTGTTTCTTGTAGACAACATATGGTAGGATTTTGGTTTCTAATCCACCCTGCTATTTGCTTCCATTTTATGGGTGAGTTCATCCCATTCACATTCAGATTATAATTATCAACTGTGCATTCCCAGACATTTTGATTCTCTCTCCTAGTCTTGTTCTTTCTTCTTTCACTGTTTCCTTCTATACCAGTGTTTTGTTTTTAATCAGTTCCTATAATCCCCTCCCTTGTTGTACTTCCCTTTCTCCCCCCTCCTTTCTTATTCCTCTCATTGTTCTTCAAAGCTATGCCAGGCTCCCCACCAAGCCCTCTCCCTCCCTTGTATTGCTTCCCTCCCTATCAGTCTGTTTGTTACCCTTCTACTTCTCTATAGGGCATGAATCAATTCTCTGCCCCAGTGGATCTGATTGTTCTTCTCTTTTTAAGTTGATTTCAATGCAATTAAGTATTGAATATTTCTTTTCTCTAATCTCTTTACCCGTACAGTGTATTGCTATTTTTTCCTGTTGGACCCACGTGCTGCTTTATGGAATATAAATTTATTCCTTTTTGTTTATTTTCCTATTTTTCTTATTATTACCTTCTTCCCCCCATAGTTTTATATATATATATACATATATATATGTATGTATGTATGTATGTATGTATGTATGTATCACTTGACATTTCATCCTATACAGTTTGTTGCTGTTCCCTCTATGTAAACTTCTTCTAGTTACCATGTTGGTAATAACAATTTTTAATATTTCCCAATATCTTCTTTTCTTCTTGGGATACAAATTGACTGAACTTGTTGTGTCCCTTAAAGAAAAGAATTTTTTTCTCCTCCACCCATTCTCTTAATTACCTTATGTTGATTCTCTTGAGTTCTGGGTTTAGACAGCAAACTCTCTGTTTAAGTCTGGTTTTTTCTTGATGAATGTTTTGAAGTCCTCAATTTTATTGAATGACCACATTTTCCCCTGCAATAATATAGTTACTTTTGTTGGATAATTGATTCTTGGTTGTAGACCCAGTTCTTTTGCTTTCCGGAATATTGTGTTCCATGCTTTCCTGTCCTTCAATGCAGATGTAGCCAAATCCTTTATTATCCTAACTGTGGTTCCCTGATATCTGAATGATTTTTTTTTAGTAGCTTGGAATTTGGCAATAATATTCCTGGATGTTTAATCCAATACTATACAAATTATTTGATATAATAAGCAAAGAAGGAGTCCTACCAAATTCCTTTTATGACACAAATATGGTTCTGATTCCAAAGCCGGGTAGATCAAAAACAGAGAAAGAAAATTACAGACCAATCTCCTTAATGAACATAGATGCCAAAATCTTAAATAGAATAGTAGCAAAAAGACTCCAACAAGTGATCAAGAGGGTTATCCATCATGATCAGGTGGGATTTATATCAGGAATGCAAGGAAGGTTCAACATTAGGAAAACCATGTACATAATTGACCATATTACCAAGCAAACCAAGAAAAACCACATGATTATCTCAATAGATGCTGAAAAAGCCTTTGACAAAATACAACACCCATTCCTACTGAAAACACTAGAAGGTATAGGAATGGAAGGTCCTTTCCTAAAAATAATAAACAGTATATATCTTAAACCATCAACAAGCATCATATGTAATGGGGATAAATTAGAAGCCTTTCCAATAAGATCAGGTGTGAAACAAGGATGCCCATTATCACCTCTATTATTTAACATTGTACTAGAAACACTATCAGTAGCAATTAGAGAATAAAAAGAAATTGAAGGCGTAAAAATAGGCAATGAGGAGACTAAGCTATCACTCTTTGCAGATGATATGATGGTCTACTTAAAAAATCCTAGAGAATCAACTAAGAAGCTTGTAGAAATAATCAACAACTAGCAAAGTTGCAGGATACAAAATAAACCCACATAAATCAGCATTTCTATATATTTCCAACACATCACAGCAGCAAGAGGTAGAGAGAGAAACACCATTTGTATTCATTATTGAGAAAGAATTTTTTATAAATATGTGCTGTGAGAAAGAGTATAAGTATCTAGCTACACAAGACAGTCAAACTTAGTTTATCACATGAAAACAAATATTATATATATATTGCTAATCATGTCAGAAGAACCAATCCTCACATAAATTATAATTTCTGGGTTTTGAATATAAAATTTAAAACCAATACTATGTTTAGTAAATGAGTTCAAATCTCTTTATAAGCAGGAAATGTTAAGGATTTAAACTAAGACTTGCAAAACATTGGTTGTATGTGGAAATTGTGCAACATAGTGAGGACAGTGCTGGATTTGGCAGAATGTGAATTAAAATCTTGACCTCAACCTTTCTTACCTATGGATAGGTCATTATTTCCTCTTTAAATCTCAACTTCTTAATCATTGAAATAATTGGTAACATTATATTAGTTACTTTGTGCAGTGTGGAAAAAAAAACACTTTGTAACCTTTGATGAAGTTCTACATTAATATTCACAGTTATTAATAATATGATGTATACATCAAATTTTTGGAGTGGAATTATACATTTAAATGGCCTTGATCACACACAGCTAATAAATTACTAAGCTGGGTTAAAAACCTGATTTCTCATGACTCTGGTTCTTATACTCTTCCCATAACTACATTTCCTTTTATACTGCCATTCCAGATGATACTTCATGTTCATATAATCCAATGGAATTGTAAGATTTTGATTCTGACTTCATTAGATTTGGTCAGTGAAGGAACCACGACTTCCCAAAGCTTTCAAAGGTTATTGTGCAAAAAGTCCTATTAAATTTCCTAAGAAATCTGTTTCTCCATAGTCTCTTAAACATGTTAGAGAGGTTGGAGATGATCTGTTTTGGGGCAAGGTAACAATGTTCTCTTCCCTGGAGTCGGTATCTTCTGATTGTGTATTTATCTTTCCAACATAATGAGAGAGAGAGAGAGAGAGAGAGAGAGAGAGAGAGAGAGAGAGAGAGAGAGAGAGAGAGAGAGAGAGAGAAAATGGGGGAGGAAAGCATGGACTTTTGGTGCTATCGTTATTTAACTGTTTGTCATCTCTGACTAATTCTCCATGATCCCATCTGAGGTTTTATTTTTGTCAAAGATACTGGAGTCATTTACCATTTTCTTTTAGAGCACATTTCATATATGAGGAATTGAGGCAAACAATGTTAAATTACTTGTCTAGGTTAACACTGTGAGTAAGTGTCTGGGGTCCTATTTAAACTCAGGAAGATGTCTTCCTGATTTCAGGCCTGGCACTGTATCCGCTACATCACCTAGTTACTGAATATAGATTTAGAAGAAAAAAAAACCACATGTTTTCAGTGGAACATAAGTTCCTTTGAGGAAGCATCCATGCAAGCCATCATGTCTTACAAACTGGAAATATTTTTTTGATATCTCACAACACCTCTCCCTCTTGTGACCCTCTCAACACCTCCTTTCGGTTGAATTTTATATATTATCTTTCCCTCTTGAAATGTAAGCTCCTTGAGGTTGTAGACTGACTCTCTCTAACTTTTATTTGTAATTGTATTTGCCAAACTTAGGACAGTCTCTGGAACACAATCAGTACTAAATAAGCGTTTATCTGTTTGTCCCTCTAGCTATGTTTCAAAGTAGACCATTTTGTGTGTGTCTCAGTACCTACCAGAATTTCTTGTAAATATTAAGAATTTAATCATATTTGCAGAAATTTGTTGAATTTTTAAAATTTGCCAGCTATTTTCTTTCCTTTTTTTTTTATTCAAATAGACAGTGGAAAAGAAGGAAATAGAAATAATGAGATCAGAGAGCAAATTGAAATTTCAAGCAAAGCATCCAAAAGTAATGCTTTATAGGTCCTTTGAAGAAGAAAGGTCAGGGTAGAATCAGTAAAATGGATTCAGTACAATAGGTCAGCACCATGAATAGTATAATAGATATTAACTGTTAATGAATTTGAAAATAAGTATGGTTATTTCTCTCTTTTCTATTTTATATGTGAATTTAGTTAAGAATATCAATTATATATTTCTTTACAGAAAAGGGAAAATTTATATATATATATATATGCATATATATAAATGAGGGAATAACAAATATATTTAACATTACCATTGTGTAAATAGAATTAGCTCTAGCCCATTCATAGTCAAAACCCTACTCAACCTAGGCATAGAAATGATGTCTCCCTCACCTTCCTTAGTGGGGAGGGGAAACAAGTTACCCACACGTGACAATAAGTAACAAATCAAGAATAAGGGACTGCCCTTTGGGGAGTCCAAATCAGTGTAAGAGGCTGCCATTTGTCTGCTTGAATTAGAGGTGGACCCACGGGAAGTGATGAAAGACACTTTCTCTTTAAGTATGTTGGTTACTTCCTGTGGAGGCAGTTCCCGCTCTGAACTTGGTGCTGAAGAACCTCTCCTGAGACCACAGAACGCTTACACTCTGTATTGTCATGTGGGTAAGTTAGGCTGACTTCCTTGGCCTACCTAGGCTGCTTCCAAAACTCTGCCTTAAGCAGGCACTAGCTTATCTGGTTGCTAGGCCTTGAGGCTTGCAGCTTCATTTATTTAGCCTTTTAACCTTCTCTCTAGTCCAGGCATTCACAGGCCTGGACTAGCCTCTCCCTTTCTCTTTATTCCTATACTTTTACCTTCCTAATTGTAAATAAAGTGCCTTAACTGGATGCTGACCTAGGTCTGATTTAATTATGGAATCAACCTGAATTGTTGATTCCTGGTGGCCACACTTTAAAATATATATCTATAAAATACCTAAATTTTCCCTCTTACACCATCTAACATTCATTTTATATTATTAGATGAAAACTGTAAATTTTCAAAAGAAGAAACATTGATGCTTATAGGCAGTATGATTCTATAAAATATTCAGAAGTTGAGGATAAATCTAGTCTAAAGGATGTTTGTCAAGCTAACCAATTATACAAAGTCATACCAAGGGCTATTCAAATATGAAATACTAAAGATTATAAACAAAAACATAAAGATATATTTGTTTTAAAAATTATTATATATATACATATACATATTATATATATATTATACATACACACACAAGCATCCCTGTAGGTCTCATATTGAGTTCATTTTAAAATGAAATCTTTCTTATGGTTTATCATAATTTTTGTTATTTTGTTAAATATTTCCCTATTACATTTTAATCTGGTTTAGGGCTCACTCAATAGTTTGTGTGTGTGTGTGTGTGTGTGTGTGTGTGTGTGTGTGTATGTGTGTGTGTATACACAAATAGTTTTTCACAATAAAGGATAGTGAATGCTTGGTCCCTAACATTACTCCCTTAGATGCTTACATGGAGTCAGAAATGGCATTTAAAAAACAACATTATGAAAACAACCAGATTAGATGAAATATAGAGAAGATAGCTTGATTCTTGGGCAGTATATTTAAGAGAACATTAAAAGTATAAGTCACAACATAAAAGGAAAAGACAGTATCGAAGGCATGAAAAACATTTTGGACCATATTATTTACAAATAAACCTCAAGAACTATTTATATATCTACTTTCACATCTGCACAAAATCTCTATGAGGATTATCTATGCATGTATTGAAGAATTTTTTAATGAGAAAATTAGAAGAAACAATCTGGCTGGTGACCGACTAAGTCTTTATCATCTCATAATTTATTTGAAGATATAGGGAACATTAGAGCCTAATGTAATAATCATTTATATTGATTACAGAAAAAATATCTCTCTTCCATATATCGAGATCATATGAGATCTATGTGGGAGTTAATGAAGAAATTACACTATTTAAAATTCTTAATAATGCATGCCAAGTAAGGCATAGGAGAAGTATGTTCACCAAGAATATTTGCTATTATGATGAATGGTATAGAATTCAGAATCAAGGTTAAAGAATGATTTCTTCTGCATGGCGTAGTACAGCAGATGCTCTGGTTCAAGGTTAGGATGGTGATGGTTGCTTATCAAGCCCCAAGATTATTGGAATAATAATAAGCATAGCTTATTGGAAGAGAAATCAAACCACTCAATGGAATTTGAGCTATCCATCCAAACATAAAAGATGAAATGGATGAAGATTTTCATTTGTCTGAATTTTTACATTCATCTTAATGAATGTATTCTAGAGTTCATAGGGGAGATCTTGGCTTAACTAATCCATTTCATATCTTGGGGAAAAAAATCTTTTTTTTCCTTATTCTGAACCTAATTTTCCTAACCTAAGAAATTTCTCTCCCTGCTTCATGTTTTGCTAGCTGGGAGCAAATAACTGGTATGTGCTAAAGAACCAGTAGCTGCATTTTATGGAGGAAGAAACTGAAAACTAAAGCCTTCAAGTACAAATCTATCCAAAAAAGATTAGAAGGGAAGCAACAAACTGGGGGGAAAATTATAACAAATATCTCTGATAAAGGTGTCATTTCTTAAATGTAAAAAAACTGTCAAATTTATAAGAATAAAAGTCATTTCCCAATTGATAAATGATCAAAGGATATAAATAGGAAGTTTTCAGATGAAGTAATCAAAGCTATCAAAAGTCATATGAAAAATGTTTAAATCATTTTTGATTAGAGAAATGCAAGTTAAAGCAACTCTGAGCTACCACCTCACACCTCTCAGATGGCCCAATATGAGAATAAAGGAAAATGATAAAGTTGGAGAGGATGTAGCAAATTTGAGACACTAATACAATGCTGGTAGAGTAGATTCAACTATCCTGGAGTGCAATTTAGAATTATGTCCAAAGAGCTATAAAATAATGCAAACCCTTGATCCAGTAATACCAATAAAAGGACCGTATTCCAAAGAGATTTTTTAAAATGGCAAAGGACCTGCTTGTACTCTTTTTGTGGTGGCAAAAAATTGGAAACAAATTGGGAATGACTGAACAAATTGTGGTACATGATGGTGGTGGAATGCTATTGTGTGATAAAGAATGATGAACAGGATAATTTCAGAAAGTACTGGAAAGGCCTACATGAACTGATAAATAGTGAAATAAGCAAAACCAGGAAGCATTGTACACAGTAAGAGCAATATTGTGGAATGATCAAATGTGATAGATTTAGCTACTAACAGCAATACAATGATCCAGAATAATTCTGAGGGACTTATGAAAAAGAATGCTATCCACCTCTAGAGAAAGAACTTTTGGAGTAGGAATGCAGATGAAAGTATATAAACCCACTTGTTTCTCTGAGTATGTTTTGGGGTTTTGGCTTTATAAGATTATTTACTTGCAGAAATGAATAATACAGAAATATGTTTGGCTGATAATGCATGTATAACCCAAATTTAATTGCTTGCCAGCTCCAATACTGGGGAGGGAAATAGGAAGGGAGACAATTTGGATCATATAACTTTTGAAAACTTATGTGGAAATTTGTTATTAAGATAAAAATGTCTTCAATTTTTTCCTACTTATATTTGTACACTTTACCTTCAGTGTTAGGATCCAGATATTTTCAACACCAACTCCAGTGTTTACCCCATTAAACCTGTTACATCTCTTCCAAAGCGGAATAGTCCTATTCCTTTCTTAAGAGATAAATGTCAGTCAAAAATGTTGAACTTGAAACAATGAAAAATAGTTTAAACACGACCTCAGACTCTTAATAAGTGTGTGGCCCTGGAAAATCCACTTATCTTCTCTCCTCTCATATTTTCCATCTTAAAAATTAGAATAAAAATTTACCCACCTAACAGGGTGGTTGTAAGAAACAAAGTGAAATTAAGTAAACATTTTGCAGATGTTAAGGTTTCTTTAAATGTCATTATTATTTTTGTGGTTCAAATTAATATAGGAAGGTGTTCTATTCTCCCTATTTCTTTCCCAAAATTATATATTTTGTTTTCACAAGTGATTGTCTTAAAGTATGATTTCCAGGACCCTCAACATATTAATTAACTACCTGTGGACATAAAGTCATTGTTTGTTTGTTTGTTTGTTTTAACTACAACATCTTTATAACTTTATGTTTGCTTCAAACACTACTCAAAAAGAATCTCTTTTTGCAGAGAAGACAACCAGATTTTGCTGGGTCAAGAAATAAAGAACTTAACAAAGCATCTATTGTTTTAATCATGTCCTACTTCCTATATAAAATAAGCCAAAAAGAGCAACTTAAAATCTAAAATGTGATTGACAGATATATACATATATATGTATACACACACACACACACACACACACACACACACACATATATATATATATATATATACATATAAATGCACTTCACAGAGGAAAATAGGTAAATTAAGACTGTGCACTTATATTTAGATGACATTCATATTTAAATGACATTCATCTTCCTGTGTAATGGATATTTTACTCCCACTGTTCATTTACTATATGACTGACACGTAGTCCAAAGATGAGCAGAAGACCATGGCATGCAGGGTAGGAAGCAAGTAACAGTTTTTCACATCTGTCTATAATGTTCTAAGCAGCATTGACATGGGGGATACTTAAAGTAATTTTGAAATGGATCTTTTATAATTGCTTTTATGTTAACTGGAAATTACTGTTCTCTATTCTTATTTCAGCTACATCATTCTAAAATTATATGGATATGGGCTTTAATTTGATAATTCCCATAATTGATTAGATTCAAGCTCTGTTCTGCACTGTAATTTTAACTAAGCATTTATATTTTAGTTTGAGTGTGCTTTTTTTTTAAGATCACTCATTTAGAGTTAGCTTTTTCCTTTGTCTCTCATAAGGTCTTCATTTTTAGTCTTTTCAAAACTTCACATTATTGAATAGATATAGATTAGGTAATTATGTGATTAGCAATGGAAATTCCTGTATGTATGTACACTTATCCATCTATCTGTCTATCTATCTAAATGTGCACATGTTTATTATAACTATTGCTCATGATTCAAAAAACATTCATTTAATACCTAATATATTCCAGTGCTTAGAGGTGATTATAGAGAGACAAAGAAGTAGTCCTTGGCTTCAAGGAAATCATATTCTCTTTATGATTACATCCTTATATGGAATCATTTAATAAAACTATATATCAAGTAAATACAAAGCCTTACTGAGAAACTAATAAAGTTAGAGAAAGACTCATGTAGTAGATTACTTTAGCTAGAAATTAAAAGAAACTTAGAATTCTGAGAAGAAATAATGAGGAGAAAGTACATTTTAGACATGGAGAAGAGCCTATGGAAAAACATGAACATAAATGGTGTAATTTCTTAAATAAATATTTATCGAAGTATTTTTACATTATCTTAAGTTATCCTGTATTCTTTAAAAAAAATTTTTTTTAAACCCTTACCTTCCATCTTGGAGTCAATACTGCGTGTTGGTTCCAAGGCAGAAGAGTGGTAAGGGCTAGGCAATGGGGGTCAAGTGACTTGTCCAGGGTCACACAGCTAGGAAATGTCTGAGGCCAGATTTGAACCCAGGACCTCCCATCTCTAGGCCTGGCTCTCAATCCACTGAGCTACCCAGCTGCCCCCTATCCTAGTATTCTTAATCAAACTCTCCCAAAGAGACATCTCAAGCAATAAATAGTATTTTTAAAAGATGAAAAAATTTAAAAAGAGAATAAAGTAGCATAACTAATCATTCATACATCAATACATCCATAAAATCTAAAGATAATTGCAATGTAAAACATTTGTAAACCTCTACAAAAGAGCAGAGTATGGGCTTCTTTTCACATCTAATATTTTCAATTTTGCAACATCTAATTTTTATTTTATTGTGACTCGTTCCATTGGCATTGTATAATCATTGTGCATATTGTTTTCTGAACTTTGTTTACCCTCTATAAGTTCATATATGTATTTCTATGCCTTTCTTTATGCATGAATTTGTCATTTCTTACAGAATAATGATATTCCATTACAATGATATGTCATACTTTGTTTAGCCAATTTTGAAACATCTGATTTTTAATTTTTGTGAGTCTTTACATTTACTTCACTATAGTCATTGTAAATGTGTATATTATATGTTTTTATGTATTTATATATTGTCCATTGTTTACATATTTCACATACCAAACATGAGAGGAGGAAATTTATACAAAGATTATTCCCATTCAAATACTTCATTTTCTGTCACAGGCACATTAATTTTGTTTCTGAAGAAACTTTTTAGTTTCATGTAATCAGTTAATGATATTTATCTTCTGTAATTGACTATATAATTTGGTTAAGACTAGATCTTTTACTCATAGATATGTTACCTGCTGTTCTATTTTTAATAATAATATCATCTTTGATATTAAAATCAGGTATTCTGGGGGCAGCTGGGTAGCTCAGTGGATTGAGAGTCAGGCCTAGAGACGGGAGGTCCTAGTTCAATTCTGGCCTCAGACACTTCCCAGCTGTGTGACCCTGGGCAAGTCACTTGACCCCCATTGCCTATCCTTGCCAACTCTTCCACCTATAGGTCAATACACAGAAGTTAAGGGTTTAAAATTTTAAAAAAATCAGGTATTCTGATATAGAAAACGGGTATGGCAATGATATAAAACGATATAGAAATACATCTCTGCTGTATATTGACTTATGACACTACAAAATAATATTAACTACTTAGAATTTTACTTTTGTTCAATATTTCCCAATGACATTTTAATTCAGTTCCCTCATAGGTGAAGTTTTACAACCATGAATTTTGACCCGTCTAATATAAGATGCTTTTTTAAGTGTAATTTTTGTTTTTCCAAGAGTATTTTTTAAATCAAATAGGAAAATCTATCCTAAGTAAGTAAATTATTTTCTCTTTATGTATATTGAGTTACATTTGTTTCTGATTGTACTTTAGCTAGTATGTTTCATTGATCTTCCTCTCATTTTTTAGCAAATGCAAGATGGATTTTATATTTTAAAACATCAGCAAACATCTTCTGCAATGGGGATAAGTTAGAAAATTTCCCAATAAGATCAGGAGTGAAGGAAGGATGCCCATTATCACTTCTATTATTTAACATTGTACTAGAAACACTAGCAGTAGCAAATAGAGAAGAAAAAGAAATTGAAGGGATTAAGATAGGCAATGAAGAGACTAAACTATCACTCTTTGCATATGATATAATGGTCTACTAAGGGAATCCTAGAAAATCAACTAAAAAGCTAGTGGAAATAATCAACAACTTTAGCAAAATTGCTGAATACAAAATAAACCCACATAAATCATCAGCATTTCTATATATTTCCAAAGCAAATCAACAGCAAGAGTTAGACAAATTCTATTGAAAACCACCCTAGCCAATATAAAATATTTAGGAATCTATTTGCCAAGATAAAAACAGTAATTATATGAACACAACTTCAAAACCCTTTCCGCATAATTAAAACTAGATCTAAATAATTGGAAAAACATTAATTGCTCATGGGTAGGATGAGCTAATATAATTGAAATAACAATGCTACCCAAATTAATTTACTTATTTAATGTTATAGCTATCAAACTAAGAAGAAACTTTTTTATAGAATTAGAATAAATTCAAACAAAGTTCACATGGAAGGACAAAAGATCAAGAATGTCAAGGAAACTAATAAAAAATGTGAAGTATGGAGTAATGCCGGATCTTAAACTGTACTATAAAGCAATGATCATCAAAACAATATGATAATGGCTAAGAAACAGAAGGGAGGATCAATGGAATAGACTTGGAGTAAATGATGTCAGCAAGCTAGTATTCGATAAACATAAAGATCCCAGTTTTGGGGACAAGAACCCACTAATTTACAAAAACTGCTGGGAAAATTGGAAAACAGTATGGGAGAGATTAGGTTTAGATCAAATCTCATATCCTTTATCAAGATAAATTCAGAATGGATAAATTATTAAAAATAAAGAGGGAAATTATAAGTAAATTAGGTGAACATAGAATAGCATACCTGTCAGAATCTATGGGAAAGAAGAATTTAAAGGCCAAGCAGGAGATAGAGAACAATACAAAATGTAAAATGAATAATTTCGATGATTTTAAATTTTAAAGTTTCTGTACAAACAAAACTAATGCAAGCAATATTAGAAGGGAAGCAACAAACTGGGGAAAAATTCTATTGAAAAGAAACCTCTGACAAAAGTCTAATTTCTAAAATTTATAAGGAATTAAGTAAATTGTATAAAGTATCAGGTCATTCCCCAATTGACAGATGGGCAAGGGACATGAATAGGCAGTTTTCAGATAAAGAAATCATAACTATCAATAAGCACATAAAAAAGTTTTCTAAATCTCTCATAATTAGAGAAATGCAAATCAAAATAACAAAGAGGTACCACCTCACACCTAGCAGCCTGGCTGATATGACAGCAAAGGAACGTAATAAATGTTTGAGGGGATATGGGAAAATTGGAACACTTATGCAATCCTGGTGGAGTTGTTAATTGATCTAGCTATTCTGGAGGACAATTTGGAACTATGCTCAAAGGGTTTTAAAAGAATACTTTCTTCTTGATCCAGCCGTGCCACTATTGGGTTTGTATCCCAAAGAGATAATAAGGGAAAATATTTCTACAAAAATATTTATAGCCAGGCTCTTTATAGTGGCAGAAAACAAAACAAAACAAAAAACAAAAACAAAAACAAAATATCCCTAGAAAATTAGGGGGATATATGGATTGGGGAATGACTGAACAAATTGTGGTATCTGATGGTGATGGAATATTATTGTGCCAGAAAGAATAATGAACTGGAAGAATTCCATATGAACTGGAAAGACCTTCAGGAATTGATGTGGAGCAAAAAGAACAGAACCAGGAGAACATTGTACACAGAGACTGATACACTGTGGAACAATTGAATGTAATAGACTTTTCTACTAGCAGGAATGCAATAACCCAGCATAATCCAGAGGAACTTATGAGAAAGAATGCTATCCACATCCAGAGAAAGAACTGTGGAAGTTCTATAAACACAAAAGAAAAACATATGATTGCATGGTTCAAAGGGGATATGACTAGGGATATTTACTTTGAATGATCACTTTATTGCAAATATTAATAATATGGAAATAGGTTTTGAACAATGATACATGTATAACTCAGTGGAATTGCTCATCAGCCCAGGGAAGGGGTATGGAAAAGGGGAGGGAAAGAACATGAATCATGTAACAATTGAAAAATATTCTAAATAAATAAGTAAATTTATAATAATTTTAAGAAATAGAGCACCTTAGGCTGAACATTTGAAATCCTAGGTCCTGGCACCAGTTTGAAATGAGGTCCAAGTGTACATCTACCTGGACCATTTCAAACCTCCTTGGCCAACTGCAATGAAGACTTAGACCCAGGGCAATTTTCTCACAGTCCCTAATTCTGCAAACCAGAAGAAGAGAGATGGAATCAGCAAGCAGCTTGCAGAATTCTCAGTCCACAGGCAAAAAGAAAAAAAAATAAAGGCTGGGAAAATGAGCAAACAACAGAAAAAAACATGATGTAACCCTTGAAAACTTCTACAGGTAAAAAGAGAAAAAAATAGAACCATGATATGGAAGGACTCAAAAAGGCATTCAAAAATCAAATAAGACAATTTGAAGAAAAATGGGGAAAAGAAATGAAAGTAGTGCAAATAGAAAATAATAGCTTAAAAAAGCAAAACTGGTCAAATGGAAAAAGAAGTTAAAAAATCCAAAGAAGAAAAGAGTACCATGAAAAGTAGAATGGACCAAATGGAAAAAGAGGGTTAAAAGGTTATGCAATAAATTAAGTCTTTAAAATTTAGAATAGAAACTAATGACTTCACAAGACGTAAAGAAACAATAAAACAAAATCAAAAGATTGAAAAAAATAGAAGAAAATATGAAATACCATAGATCCAGGAGAGACAATTTGAGAATTATAGGACTCTTTGAAACTCATGACCAAAAAAAATATCCGAGATATCATATTACAAAAGTTATCCAAGAAAACTTCCCTGATATTATTGAACAAGAGAGTAAAATAAACATTGAAGGAATCCTCATATCACCTTCTGCAATAAATCCTCAAATGCCAACTCCCAGGAATGTTATAGCTAAGTTCAAGAACTCTTGGGTCAAGGAGAAAATACTGTAAGCAGCCAGAGAGAAGCAATTCAGCTATTATGGAGCTCTAGTCAGTATTACACAGGTCTGTCAGCTTCTAAATTAAAGTACCGAAAGACTTGGAATATGATATTCTGGAAGGCAAGGGAACTGGGTCTACAACCAAGAATTATCTACCCTTCAAAACTGATTATATTCTTTCAAGGAAAATATGGTCATTTAATAAAACAGACTTCCAAGATTTCCTAAAGAAAAGACCAGACTTAAATAGACAATTTTATCGCCAAATACAAAATTCAAGAGAAGCATAAAAAAGGTAAATAAGAAAGAGAAAAAAATTCAAGGGATTTGATAAGGTCAAATTATATATATTCCTACTTGGAAAGATGATGTCTATAACTCTTAAAAATTGCTATCATTATCATTATCATAGTAATTAGATAAAGTACACATAGACAGAAGAACATGGTTATAAGCTGTTTAAGATTATATATATATATATATGTATATATATATAATTAGAGGTGAAAATGAGGATTGTATTAACAGAAATGGGAAGAGAGAAGTAAAATGGAGTAAATTATATCACATAAAGAGGCATGGGGGTAGGGTTGGGGAATACTATTATAATGGAAAAGAGAATGAGGGTGGTGACCTTTAATACTTAAAAATTACTCTCATTGGATTTGTCTAAGAGAGGAAAGAACAATCAGATTCATTGAGATACAGAATCCTATCTTACTCTGTAAATAGAATTAGCTCTAGCCCATTCATAGTCAAAACCCTACTCAACCTAGGCATAGAAATGATGTCACCCTCAACTTTCCTTAGTGGGGAGGGGAGACAAGTTACACACACGTGACAATAAGTAACAAATCAAGAACAAGGGACTGCCCTTTGGGCAGTCCAAATCAATGTAGAGACTGCCATTTGTCCACTTGAATTAGAGATGGACCCACGGGAAGTGACGAAAGACACTATCTCTTTAAGTAAGTTGGTTACTTCCTGTGGAGGCAGTTCCCTCTCTGAACTTGGTGCTGAAGAACCTTTCCTGAGACCACAGACAGCTTACACTCTGTATTGTCATGTGGGTAAGTTAGGCTGACTTCCTTGGCCTACCTAGGCTGCTTCCAAAACTCTGCCTTAAGTAGGCACTAGCCTATCTGGTTGCTAGGCCTTGAGGATTGCAGCTTCATTTATTTAGCCTTTTAACCTTCTCTCTAGTCCAGGCATTCACAGGCCTGGACTAGCCTCTCCCTCAATGAATTGTTGATTCCTGGTGGCCACACTTTAAATACATATCTATAAAATACCCTAATTTCCCTCTTACATTACCCTTTAGAGAAGTAGAAGGGGAATAATAAAGGGGGTGGTGGGTAGGGGAATAATATAAAGAAGAAGGAAATGGGAGAGTGTTTAAAAATGAAACACTGGTGTGGAGGGGAAGAATGTAAGGAGAAAGGTCAGAATTTAAAGAGGAAATCAAGAAGGATTGGAATACACAGATAGTAATCAGAACTGTCAATGCAAATGGGATGAACTCACCCATACAATGGAACCAGATAGCACAATGGATTAAAAATCAGAATTCTACCATATATTGTTTTTAAGAAACACACTTGAGGCAGGTAGACACAAACAGAGTAAAGGTAAGAGGCTAGAACACAATCTATAGGGCGTCAACTGAGACAAAGCTGGTGTAGCAATAATGATCTCTGATAAGGCTAAAGCAAAAATGGGTTTGATTAAAAGAGATAAGGAAGGTAATTACATCTTGATAAAAGGCAGTATAAGCTATAAAGAAATATCAATACTCAACTTATATGCAATAAATCGTATAGCATCCAGATTTTTAAGTTATAAATTAAGGGAGGTTATGGAGGAAATACATAGTAAAACTATATTAGTGATTGACCTGAACCCTTCCCTATTAGAACTAGATAAATCTAAACAAAAATAAATAAGAAAGAAGTAAGGGAGTCAATGAAATCTTTAAAAAGTTAAAGTTAACTATCTGGAGAAAATTGAATAGGGAAAAAAAGAATATACCTTCTTTTCAGCAGCATATGTTATGTATACAAATACTGAACATGTTTTGCAACATAAAATCATCACAAGCAAATGCAGAAAAGTAGAAATAATAAATGAAAACTTTCCAGATCAAAATGAAATAAAAATCATAATCAATAAGTGTTCATGGAGAGGCAAATTAAAAATTAATTGGAAATTAGATAATTCAAATCTTAAAACTGGTGGGCCAAAGAACAAATGATAGAAATAATCACTGATTTCATTAAACAGAATGATAATGAGAAGATATTTCAAAATTAATGGGATATAGCCAAAGAGGTACTTAAGGGAAAATATGAATCTCTAAAAACTTATATCAATAAAATAGAGGGGGAAAAAGATCAATGAATTGGGCATGCAACTAAAAAAATGAATAAATTAGAAATCCCCAATTTTGGAGATTTCTAATTTATTCTTTTTTTAAAGGCTAAATTGGAAATCCTAAAAATCAAAAAGAAATTAATAAAATTGAAAGTAAACGTACTATGCTACTAACAAATAAGACTAGGAGCTGATTCTATGATAATACAAAACAAAACACATAAAATAGATAATTGGTCAATTTGATTTAAAAAAGAGAATAGAATCAAATTTCCAGTATCAAAAATGAAAAAAAGTGATTTCACCTCTAATGAAGAGAAATTAAGGCAACTATTAGGAGTTGTTTTGCTCAATTATATGAAAATAAATCTGACAATCCAAGTGAAATGGTTGAATATTTACAAAATTATAAATTACCTAGATTAACAAAATAGGAAATAGAATGCTTAAATAATCCCAACTTGGAGAAATAAATTGAACTAGCCATCAATGAACTACCTAAGAAAAAATCCCCAGGACCAAATGGATTCACAAATGAATTCTATCAAACATTTATAAAACAATATTATATATTCTCTTTGGCAAAATAAGCAAAGAAGGAGTCCTACCAAATTATTTTTTATCACAAAAATATGCTACTTATGCTTAAGTCAGGAAGGGCAAAACCAGAGTAAGAAAACTACAGACCAGTTTCCATAATGAACATAGATGCAAAAATCTTAAATAAAATACTAGCAAAGAGACTATAGCAATATATGACAAGGATTACTCATTATGACCAGGTGGGATGTATAGCAGGAATTCAAGACTGTTTTAATATTAAGAAAATGATCAGCATAATTGACCATATCAATAATCAAAATAAAAGAAATCACATAATTTCAAAAGATGCAGAAAAATCCTTTGACAGAATGCAACACCTGTTCCTTTTGAAAACACTGGAAACTACATGAACAAAAGGGCCTTTCCTAAAAATAAGTAGTCTCTATTTAAAACCATCAGCAAGTATCATGCAATGAGAATAAGTTAGAAGCCTTCCCAGTAAGATCAGGAGTGAAGCAAGAATGCCCATTATCACCACTATTATTTAATACTGTACTAAAAATACTAGTTGTGGAAATTAGAGAAGAAAAATAAATTGAAGAAATTTAAGTAATCAGCAAGGAAACTAGACTAGCACTCTTTGAGGATGATATGATGGGATACTTAGAGAATCCTAGAAAATCAATTAAAAACTAATTGAAACAATTAATAACTTTAGCGAAGTTGCAGGATACAAAATAAATCCACATAAATCATCAGCATTTCTATATATTGTTAACATAATTTAGAAGCAAGAGTTAGAAAGAGAAATTCCATTCAAAATCACTCTAGACAATATAAAATATTTGGGAATCTATTTGCCAAGAAGAAACTCAGGAATCATCTGAACACATTTACAAAACACTTTTCTCACAAATAAAATTAGATCTAAACAATTGGAAAAAAATCATTAATAGCTCATGGTTAGGCAGAGCTAATATAATAAAAATTACAATCCAACCTAAATTATTTTTTTATTCAGTGTCATACCTATTAAACCACCAAAAACTATTCTCTAAAATGAAAAAAATAATAACAAAATTAATCTGGAAAACAAAAGGCCAAGAATATCAAGAGAACTAATGAAAAAAAAAAGATGGATGGTTTAGTAGTTCCAGATATTAAACTGTATTATAAAGAAGCAATCATCAAAACATTCTGGCACTGGCTATGAAATAGAAAAGTGGATCGATGGAATAGACTATGGATAAATGACCTCAACAATAAACAACCTCAACAAAAAGATCCTAGCTTTTGGAATAAGAACTCACTATTTGCCAAAAACTGCTGGGAAAATTGGAAAATAGTATGACAAAAATTAGGTTTAGATCAATATCTCATGCCCTATACCAAGATAAGGTCAAAATGGGTATATGATTTTAACATAAAGAGTGATAATGTAATTAAATTAGGGGAACATAGAATGGTTTGCCTAGCAGATCTTTGGGGAAGGGAAGAATTTATGAACAAACAAGATAGAGTATCATTAGAGGAAAAATGAATAATTTTGATTATATTAAATTTAAAAGCTTTTGTACAGTGAAAACTCGTGTAACCAAGATTAGAAGGGAAACAACAAAGTGGTGAAAACTTTAATGACAAATTTATCTGATAGATAAAGAACTAAGTCAAATTTAGAAGAAACCAAATCATTTCCCAATTTAGAAATAGTCAAAGGATATGAATAGGCAGTTTTCAGATGAAGAAATCAAAGCTATCAATCATATGAAAATTGTTCTAAGTCTCTCTTGATTAAAGAAATGTGAATGAAAATAACTCTGAGGTTCCACCCCATTCCTAGCAGATTGGCCAATATGACTTTAAAGGAAAACACTAAATGTCGGAGGGGATGTGGCAAAATGCCAATCTAATGACATTGTTGGTAGAGTTGTGAATTGATTTAACCTTTTTGGAAAGTGATTTGGAATTATGCTTAAAAGACTTTAAAAGAATATATACCTTTTGATCCAGCAATACCATTACTACGTCTGTATCCTAAATAGAAAAGAAAGTGGGAAAGGGCATGTTGACATGTTTGTACAAAAATTTTTATGGTTGCACTTTTTATGGTGGCAAAGAATTGGAAAATAATGGAATGGCTGAACAAATTGTGGAATATGATGATGGTGAAATACTATTATGCTATAAGGAATGATGAACAGGATGATTTCAGAAAGAACTAAAAAGAACTGTAATCTAATGTGATATACTTAGCTACTAACAGGAATTTGATGATCCAGGACAATTCTGAGGGACTTAGGAAAAAGAATGCTATCCACCTCTAGAGAAAGAACTGTTGGAGTAGAAATGACAAAGAAAACATATAATTTATCACTTACTTATAGGTATAGCATTTGGATTTTTGCTTTTATAAGATTATTCTTTTAAAATGAATAATATGGAAATAAGTTTTTAGTGATAATACACATCTAACCTAGTGAAATTGCTTGTCAGTGCCAGGAGGGATGAGAGAAGAGGGAAGGAAGAGAACATGGATCATATAATTATGGAATACTTATGTGTAAATTACTTATTGGAATAAAAATAAAGATTAAAAATAAAATAAACAGGCACATCTAGTCTAGTAAGGTGAGGAGACCCAATCTTTTAAAATATAAGAAAAAATGCCATTAAAAATAGACTATAGGTCTTTAAATTTTTAATATTTGAATCATTCAAAATAAATCAGCTATATGTTGAAATTCTTAGAACCAAGCAATCTAAAAATCTAAAAAAAATATTACAACTTCTATATGTTCATTGACACAATGGCTTATATATCTGCTTATATCCATTATACTTACCTTTGTAGGTTTTGTATCAAGTCAGGAGACTATAAGATACTTTAGGGTAAGGATTTTTTTGATTCTGTCTTTTTAACTCCAGTGTCTAAGGATATATAATCTTGTTGCTTAATCATTGTTTATTGATTTGATTTTAATACTTTAGATGCAAGAGATTAAATGTCCCAATAAATATTCCTCATCTGAGGTATATATTATTTCCACTGAGGGTTCATATTAAATCTCCACTGGAATGAGATCCCTTCCATTGTATATTGTCTTTTGGGAAAGTGGTGTTCAGCAGCACTTTAAAAAATTCTCTGCATGTTTACAATAATCATATCTTCAAATAACATTGCATTTGTCTTTTGGTTTCCATTTCTTTCTTTTCTAACATTTACTATTTTCTGTTTTTCTCACCATAGCAATTACATTTCTATCTGTTGTAAACATATTTGTGAAAGGCATTAAATAACCCACATGGAATCATGTTCCTTCCTACAAATACTTGGTCCTTGTTAATACCCTTTTGTGCCATAAGCTATAAAACACTTTCATGAGGTACATCCCTCTGTGGGTTTTTTCCTAGGTCATATTTTCAGAAGACATATTGTTAACAGTAGATAAAACATTTTGAAAGCTGAAGAAGACTGTTAGTGAAAGGAAAGAAAGTGTTCACAAAGCCGCTCTCCTAAGGAAAGAATACCAAACCAAAGACAGGTCAGAGGAGGCTGACCTTCGACTAGATTTACAGAATTTAATTCTTCTTTTCCTATAACCTTAAATTCCCTTTCTTAGTGGTCACCCAACTTTCCAATTATGGGAATTTATTAATCATCAATCCAATTCAGCCATTCATTTCATTTTCCTCTTCTGAGCTGCCAAGACCAGAACTAGACAAGAGACAGCCTTGGCCACTATGACCAGGCTTACTGTCGAGCCAGATCCCCTGTTCCTGCATCTTGACTTGTAATGCTCAGCAGGGAGTTTGTGTTCCTACATGCTTTCTGAAATATTAATACACAAAATTGTCCTGAGGTTTCTGATAGCAGCAGATTGGCTGCTCTGTGGTTTTCTGATTGGAGTTCTATTGGTGATTCCGAGAAACCAGTGGCGCCAAAATGGGTTAAGTCTTTTAAGGTTTAGAAAGCTGATCACATCATCTGTGAGGGCTCCAGCAGTCACAGAGAAACTGACCTGGCTGACCTCAGCAAATTACACTGTTTGTTAATGCCCTGTAATAGGCATCTTCTAGTCAGCCCAGGGTAAATATATTAAATGAAAAAATTGAGTTGTGGTTCTTTAAGAGAAACACTAGTCTAGTTTCCTCAGGACAAATGTTCTGATCACATTGAATAGAAGGCAGTAGAGTCCCAGCTTCTCTTTGCAAACCCCTAGAGAGAGTAACCTTCAAAAACATTCATTTTACTTTCCTGCTAAAGAAACATAATTACCTTAAAAACTTTATCATCATCTTCTTGTGCAGTATCTTCCTCCAGGGAAATCTAAAACAATTTAGACTTGAAGACAAGAGAAAAGACAGTACTGGGGGAGGGGGTGCTTTGCTTGGAACATTTTGATTCTAATTATTTAAGCTGTGGATTCACTACAACTGCAATATGAAGAGAAAGTGTGATTAAAAAGAACAGTGAAATTTATATTATGTTCTCAGAATCAATGGTAATTAAATGAAGTGGTGACCAACTAATGGCATTTTAAAAATGAATCTTCTCAATCTTCTCACTAAATGTTTAATGATAGTGGTCCACTTGTGGACAGACATCCTGTGAAATATCTCAAGTAAAATTTATGCAATGTCTTTTTTAAAGATTTTGGCCTTTAAAACAACTGGTCATTCATAAATTTTGTACTTGGAAATATTTTCATAAATATGAGAAATTATTCAAACAGTCTGTCACTTTAGAAATATCTCTCTGAATTAATGGACTTCAAGTTTTAAATAACTTGGGGGAAGGGCATGGCTGAATAGGAAATAGCTGAATTGTTGTTCTTCCTTTTGTCAATGTATTTGAACAACAAGTAGAATACTGAGAATGATGCAGAGGCTGGATGTATATACTTAATGGAAAAATTAGAATAGGTATACATATATTCTCTTATCAAAGATTCTCAAAAAATCCTTTTTCTTTCCTTTAAATCTATACCACGCCACACTATACCATATGGTCACTGTAACCCAGAAATCCCAAACATCCTAGACTTGACATCGTCTCCATGAAAATTAGTTGAGTGCATGTAGTTATATGTCTATTAATTAACACATATATAAACTCATTAATTTAGATTTGTGTCATTCAAAATTCCTGATAAACTGGATGCAGGATACTCATAATTTTTCTATGACTATCTTTTTGAAAAAAAAAACAACAACTCATTTTTAGCTCATGTTAGTAAATGAGGGTTTGGAACTAGACACATTTAAAAGGTTCTTTTTTCTTTTAATTCTATCAAGCCTTAATCCTAATGTAAGTTAAGGAAAATTCAAAATCTGAAGATTTCTTTAGCTAAACAAATCTTGAATTTGGAATTTTTAGAGCAAATGAATTACTTAACTCATAATCTACTATTCTAGGGTCTATGATTTCTTCATGATTATTGGATTCCAATAAGGAGATTAGGAGCCAAACTATTTGCTTCAAATGAATGACTGCTTTGGTATAGAGATGCAGTGCTGGAGTGGAAGTTAGAAGATCTACTTTGACATCTTGGCTCTCCCATTAGCTGACTATTTGACTTTGATCGGATCACATCACTTCTCTGTGCCTCAGCTTCCTTGATAATGACTCAGTTTTCTTATAAAAGTCAAATGAGATGGTCTACTAAACCTTTTCTATAGTTTGCATTCTCTCTCTTTGTAACCTCGTTAGCTCTTCTAGAGTCAAGATTCAATAAGCTCTACACCTATAATCTCTAATTATGTAAATATTTATATAGCACTTACTATGTGCCAGGTACTGTGATAAGTATTTTACAGTTATTATGTCATTTGATTCTTACAACAACTCTGGGAGGTAGGTGCTCTCATGATCCCCATCTCACAAATGAGGAAACTGATATCCAAGGTTAAGTGACTTGCCCAGGATCGCACAGCTAGTCAACCAGGCTGGATTTTAATTTCTATCTTCCTCATTGGAGATCCCATACTCTTTACATCATGCTACCCATATGCCAGCCAGGTTCTTTCTCTGGAACTTTATTCCCACAATACCAACTCGCCTATTGGACATTTCAAAAATGATATCCCATAGTCATCTCAAATTGATATGACTGTAATAAAACTCCTTTTCTTTTATATGGAATCCATTGCTCCAAATGTCCCATTTTTTGAGGTGTAGTCACTTAATTCATAATAGCACCCCATATACCAAATCATTTACTAAATATTGCCATTGATGAGGAGCTGGAAACTAATCCAACCCCATCATAGATTTGGATATTCTATTTCCTATTTATTCTACCTCTAAAAGTCTTTTGCATTTGTCCATCTTCTCTCCATTCATGTGGCCACCAACTTGGTCTAACCTCTCTTCTCCTCTTTACTAATGGACTTTGCTAATGGACTTTTTTGCTCTGAATACCTCTACTTTTCAATCTCTTCTCCATACAGTTGCCAAAGTCAAATACCTGAAGCTCAGGTCTGACCTGCCACTTGCCTGATCAATAAACTCCAGTGGCCCTATTTCCTCTGGAAAGAGATACATATTCCTTCATTTGACTTTGAAAATCCATTCACACCCTAGGTCCACATTAACTTTCCAAGTCTAGCATATCTGATTTTCCTCCACCTCATTAGTTCAATGAAACTGGACTCTCAACTTCATATCCAATCATTTGACAAGTCCTGTCATTTCTATCTTTGTAAAATCTCTCATATACAACTACTTTTTCCCCCTCTAACACCAAAAGACCCTAGTGAAGGCCTTTATCACCTCATTCCTAGAATATTTCGATAGAAAATTGCCTTAAATCTGATCTCTGCCTTAAATCTTACCCCATTTTAATCCATCCTCTTCTCAACTGTCAAATTGATGTTCCTAAACTCTAAGTTTCACTCTATTAGCCCCATTCAATCAATTCCTATGGCTCCCTATTATATTCAGAATAAAATATAAAATAATTTTCAAAATACTTTATAAACTGGACCAACTATCTTGCTCATTTTTTTTCTGATGCCTTCTTCCCCTGGATGTACTGTATGATCCAGTGACACTGGCTTCCTTCCTGTTCCCTAAACAAGACATTATAACTCCTGACAGAGAGTTTTTTCCACTCTGTTCCTCTATCCTAGAGCACTTTCCTTTTTTTTTTCCAGCTCCTGCCTTGGTTGGCTGTCTTCAAATTTTGGCTAAAATCCCACTTTCTGCAAGAAGTCTTTCCCATTTCTACTTAATCTTAATAAAACTTCATTTGTACATTATGATCAATTTATCTTGTATATGCTATGTCTATATGTAGTTCTCTGTACATTGTGTCTTGACAATAGCTACTTGAAAGAAAGGACAGTTTTTGTTGAAGTTGTTGTTTTGTTTTTTCTTTACTTTTTAGTACCGGGAATATAGTAGGTGTTTAACAAATTTCAGCTGACTGATCTTCCTGCTGCTCCTAAGACAGCATTCTGTCTCTAGGCTCTGTGCCTTTGCCCAGACTGTCCCTCAGGCTAGATTGTCCTTCCTTTATTCTAGCTCCTGGAATACCTAATTTCCTTCAGGGTTCCTGTCAAGGACATCTCCTCCATAAGGACTTTTGTGCTGCACCTAATTGATAGTGCCCATCTCTTTTCATTATTTTTTATAGATTTGATTCATTTGTTTTTCCTGTTCAAACCCTACCCTCTTTTCCCCCACTATGATAAAATAGAACATCTTTGAAGGCAGGGAATTTTTCATTTGTAATTTTACATCTCTAGCTCAGTATGTGGGCATGAAGAAAGTATTGATTGTAGCCTAAACTGCAGTATATAAATGGTAACTTAGAAATGATTCAAAAAAAATAGGAAGGATAATAATAGAAGCTTTGTGTGTGTGTGTGTGTGGGGGGGAAGGGCTTCACTCAGGAACAATGTCTTTAAAAGAATGAGATAAATGACAAGGAAAAAAGTTAATAAATAAATAAACATCTAATTCCATTTTAATATAATAATATTAAAAAGTTAATAAATAAATAAACATCTAATTCCATTTTAATATGATTAATATGAATATCAAATTAGTAAATACAACTAACAGTTATTTATGCCAGCAATAGTATTTCTCCTGAACTCCAATCCTATAGCACTGTCTATTTAAATGTTTCAAATGGGATATCCTATAGTCATTTCTTATTTTGCAAGACTCACTTAAGTAATCAATTAATTAACCAGAAAAAAAAATAAAGTATAATTTGGCTATCACATAGCCTTAAAGTTAAGCCTCAGTCATTTTAAAAATAAAATAACATATATTAAGTATCATATAAATGGTATTTCAGTGATGGAGAACCTTTTACAGCCTGAAT
Organism: Gracilinanus agilis; assembly: GCF_016433145.1. Classification (NCBI taxonomy): domain Eukaryota; kingdom Metazoa; phylum Chordata; class Mammalia; order Didelphimorphia; family Didelphidae; genus Gracilinanus; species Gracilinanus agilis. The sequence goes on from NC_058135.1 coordinate 139,620,515, forward strand.
GCCCAAACTATAAGCTTCACACTTTTTGTGAGCTCCCAACCTTACCCTAGACAGGGGAAAGAAGAAGCACTCCATTTGGGCTGCTGGGCAGAGGGACAGGTCATGTGAGAAATATCCTCAGGCACATGTGGAGAGGGGAAAGGGAGAAGCCCTCTCCAGCATGCTCTGGCATATGTGCCATAGGTTCACCAACAGAGTTCTAGTTAATAACAACACAGATAACTGATTTCAAAGTGAGGTAGACCAAAAACAGAGAAAGAAAACTATAGACCAATCTCCCTAATGAACATAGATGCAAAAAATCTTAAATAGAATATTAGCAAAGAGATTCCAGCAAATAATTAAGAAGATCATCCACCATGATCAGGTGGGATTTATACCAGGAATGCAAGGATGGTTCAACATTAGGAAAACCATCCACATAATTAACCATATCAACAGTTTAACAAACAAAAATCACATGATTATCTCAATAGATGCTGAAAAAGCCTTTGACAAAATACAACATCCATTCCTATTAAAAACATTGAAAAGTATAGGAATAGAAGGACCTTTCCTAAAAATAATAAGTATATACCTAAAACCATCAACAAGCATTTTGTGCAATGGGGATAAATTAGAAGCCTTCCCAATAAGATCAGGAGTGAAACAAGGATGCCCATTATCACCTCTATTATTCAACATAGTACTAGAAACACTAGCAGTTGCAATTAGAGAAGAAAAAGAAATTGAAGGTATCAAAATAGGCAATGAGGAGACTAAGCTATCACTCTTTGCAGATGATATGATGGT
>NC_058135.1:139621689-139640686 GCF_016433145.1 Gracilinanus agilis
ATCAATAAGCACATGAGAAAGTGTTCTAAATCTCTAATAATTAGAGAAATGCAAATCAAAACAACTCTGAGATACCACCTCACACCTAGAAGATTGGCTAAAATGAAAGAAGGGGAGAGTAATGAATTCTGGAGGGGATGTGGCAAAATTGGGACATTAATGCATTGCTGGTGGAGTTGTGAACTGATCCAGCCATTCTTGCTGGCAATTTGGAACTATGCTCAAAGGGCTATAAAAGAATGCCTGCCCTTTGATCCAGCCATACCATTGTTGGGTTTGTACCCCCAAAGAGATCATAAATAAACAGACTTGTATGAAAATATTTATAGCTGCGCTTTTTGTGGTGGCAAAAAACTGGAAAAGGAGGGTAAGTCCTTCAATTGGGGAATGGCTGAACAAATTGTGGTATATGCTAGTGATGGAATACTATTGAGCTCAAAGGAATAATAAACTGGAGGAATTCCGTGTGAACTGGAAAGACCTCCAGGAACTGATGCAGAGTGATAGGAGCAGAGCCAGAAGAACATTGTACACAGAGACTGAAATACTATGGTAAAATCGAATGTAATGGACTTCTGTACCAGCAGAAAGCAATGACACAGGAGAGCTCTGAGGGATTTATGGTAAAGAAAGCTACCCACATTCAGAGGAAGAACTGCAGGAGAGGAAACATATAAGATAAACAATTGCTTGAACGCTTGGGCTGAGGAGGACATGATTGGGTTGTGGACTCAAAACTACCACACCAATGCAACTACCAACAATTTGGAAATAGGTCTTGATCAATGACACATGTTAAAACCAGTGGAAATGTGCATCGGCCATGGGTGGGGGGAGTGCGGGCGTGAAGGGGAAAGTAGGAGCTTGAATCATGTAACCATGTTAAAAGTGATCATTAATAAATTATTAATAAATTAATAAATGATCATTTAATAAATGCTTAAAAAACCCCCAAAATAAATAAATAAATACATCCTGTGAATTTTTTAAGAAAAAATAACACAGATATAGTAATAATTACTATAGAATTTATAGTAAGTTTCATTTATATATAAATAAATTACTTACTTTGTCTTTTCCAAAGCTCTTCAACTATATGCCCTCAAACTTTTAGTCTAGTTATCACTTCTGAAGTGTAGACAGTACTGGTCCTAATTCAATGGTGTATTTGTCAGTGTAGAAAATAAAGTGAACTATTGCTTTGAAATATTAAAATTATGGAAATTTCAGTTAAACTTATACCTCTACTGTCTGAGAAAGTTTTCTTCATTTTAATTCACCCTTTATATTTTATATTGAATAGACATTGGAAAGTTTGTCCGTATATATTATATTGCACTGAGAAAATGGATAAGATCCTTGTGTAAAGCCACCACAACTTTACAAGATCTGTCCTACTTCTGCTTTTGTAATTTGGAACCCTCACTATGATATAATGAGACAGAAAAAAAAGTAGCATTCATACAGCCCAAAATGTGTTGGCCTTCAAATTTTAGAGGCTAAGTTTCCATTTCAAAGATGTTTTAGTAGTTCAAATTATTTTGGGGGAATACCTCATGATATTGAATTTGGTTTATTGCTCTAAATAGAAACATAAACAAACAAACAAAAAACTCCAAAATATTCCAAGCTGTTTTTTGAAGGATGATAGATAGGATCTCAAATCCTGGATTTTTTTAAGGTGGCTATTTTTGAGGGGTGTTTATCGGGATTTATTTTAGAAATATTATCAATTTTATATAAGTATTGGTGACTAAAAAGGAACTCATTAAGTAAAACTAAAAAGCTAGAGGTTGGGAAATGGAAAGCATTAGATTAATAACATTGCTTAGGTCATTTACCAAGATCTCAATGAGACATTTTCCACAAAGATAGGAAGGAAGATATTGTTCTCTTTATTCTCCATTTATTTGTTATTGCTTTTTATTCATAGAAGACACAGGCAGACTTTATATTCTCATATCACATGAGTAATCTTTAAACAATATAAGTTCAATTGACTAGGATGTTCAGAGTGATGTAAAGAATTAAGTCAAAACTGTTTTATGTGGATCATGAATTTTTGTTGTCCTGTTGAACATTTAAGTGAAGGTAATTTGTATTTGGAATAAGAGAGAAGGAAAACTAGCTTCACACAGACTGAAGAAGAGTATTAAGCAAAACAGAATTATGAAATCATCCCTGTTTCCACACCTCTATGAGTTTCACTAGGTGGTCTACTTCTGATGGTGTGAAAATCAGCAGGAGAGTTTAGTAATGAAAGACAAGACACATGTGTTGACATAGCATTAAATGACTGGCTTGTCATTCCCCCAGGATGCAAATTGTGTATTCTATGCTGGAAGAGCACAAACTCACTGTGCTATACACTTGTTTTCTTAACTCCAACTTCCTATGCAAATCAACAGCCTTCTATTTTGCATTTGCATATTTGTTTCATGCTTTGCTTTGGTTAAACGTAAAATTGGCCTTCTAGTTATAACACTTTAAAATTTAGTAACACTCCAGTCCACAGAATGATAGTGATTATAGAATGAAATACTCATCTCTGAATCAAATTAAATTGAGGGAGGGTCTCTTATTAATATTGGAAAAAATATTTCGTATAAATTGAGGGCACTCTAAATAAAACAATATTTGTATGCCTTCTCAGTCTAAAAATATGTGATTTCAGTAGATAGCTATGGATTTTTCTCACAGATTCATAGCCACAAGGGAATCTATAAGTAATAACACTACAAATCTATAGCATTTTGTACTTCAATGTGGATAGCAGTAAGGACAAAAAAAGAAGCAAAACACAATGTTTCTCTGGAAAACAAAGGTGATTTTAAAAATACAATTGTTTTCTTGTTATTACTAAAGAATATTTCCCATGGAGTTTTTAGAATATTATTGACATTCAGATTTTAGGATATCATTTTCATAGAATGATGAAATAATCAAGATCAATCAATCTCTTGAGGGGGATATAATTTAATAACATGAAAACAGTAAGTGAAGGACCAGGGGTATAGTAATGGATGGTGAAATGAAATGATAGATATTCAAAATACAAAATGGATAATTTGTCCATTTTTGAAATAAATATTATTAATTTTAATAAGATCATGCCCATTATAATAATCTTCTGTCCACTCCTTATATCTCATTTAAAGATATAAAGTGGGGACAAAATAGGTATAAATAGAGCTTGATACGCTTTTTTATTATTTTTTTTATTTTGAGAAGTTTTATTTTTGTAATTTATTTTTTTATTTTGAGTATTTTCCCATAGTTACATGTTTCATGTTCTTTGCCTATCCCCTAAGGTCCCCATTCCCCTGTAGCCAACCCACAATTCCACTGGGTTATTACATGTATCATTGATTAAGACCTAATTCCATATTATTAGTAGTGGGACTAGAGTTATCGTTTAGAGTCAATAATATTCCCATCAGCCCATGTGTTCAAGCAGTTGTTTTTCCTCTGTGTTTCTACTCCCACGGTTCTTCCTCTGAATGTGGCTAGTTTTCTTTCTCATAAGTCCCTCAGCCTTGCTCTGGATTCTTGCATGGCTGCTAGTAGAGAAGTCCGTTATGTTCAATTGTACCACAGTGTATCAGTCTCTGTGTACAATGTTCTCCTGGATCTGCTCCTTTCACTCTGCATCAATTCCTGGAGGTCATTCCAGTTCACATGGAATTCCTCCAGTAATTTATTCCTTTGAGCACAATAGTATTCAATCACCAACAGATACCACAATTTCTTCAGCCATTCCACAATCGAAGGATATCCTCTCATTTTCCAATTTTTACCCCCAGTCGATTCCACTGATCCTCTCTTCTGTCTCTTTGCCAGTACTGCCAGTAACATATTGATTTGATGACTACTGCTTTATTGTACAGTTTAAGATCTGGTACTGCTAGGCCCCCTTCCTTCATATTTTTTTTCATTATTTCCTTTGATATTCTTTGTCTTTTGTTCTTCCAAATGAACTTTGTTAATTTTTTTTCTAATTCAGTAAAAAAGTTTTTTGGTAGTTTGATAGGTTTAGCACTCTATAAGTAAATTAATTTGGGAAGGACGCTCATTTTTATTATGTTAGCTCATCCTACCCATGAGCAATCAAAGTTTTTCCAATTGTTTAGATCTAGTTTTGATTTTGTGGAAAGGGTTTCATAGTTGTGTTCGTATAATTACTGTGTTTGTCTTGGCAGATAGATTCCTAAGTATTTTTTTATATTGGCTAGGGTAATTTTAAATGGAATTTCTCTCTCTAACTCTTGCTGCTGAGATGTGTTGGAAATATATAGAAATGCTGATGATTTATGTACGTTTATTTTGTATCCTGCAACTTTGTTAAAGTTGTTGATTATTTCCGTTAACTTTTTAGTTGATTCTCTAAGATTTTTTAAGTAGGCCATCATATCATTAGAAAAGAGTGATAGTTTAGACTCCTCATTGCCTATTTTAATACCTTCAATTTCTTTTTCTTCTCTAATTGCTACTGCTAATGTTTCTACAACCATGTTAAATAATACAGGTGACAATGGGCATCCTTGTTTCACTCCTGATCTTATTGGGAATGATTCTAATTTATCCCCATTGCTGATGATGTTTGATGATATGCTTTTTTACTATTAATGATTTATAGCCAGAATTTTAATAGCCAAATAACTTTGACATCATATTCATTGACTAATAAGTCAAATCTTTTTTTTTTTAGGTATTCAGAAGTCCTGTCCATCACCTATTTGAAAACTTTATTTTTTCTTTTACTTCATCATCCCACCATATTCTTCTGTTTAGAAACAAACAAACCAAAAGAGGCTAATCATTTAGTTTCTCTTTGTTCTGGGTTTCATTGTAAGTGAGAAAACATTAATCATTTGGTATGGAGATATATTTGAAACAAAATAGTGAAAAAATGTTTAGTAATGACAATAACTTAAATTTATGTGTGATTTCAAGATTTTTTACATAAATGTATTATCAATTTTTGCTCATTTTTACAAATCAGGAAATAGAGATTCAGAGAAATAAATTTTATGTCATCAACTAATAAATATTTTGAAGCTGTATTCAGCCATACAATGTTCCTTTTTTTAATCTTTTTTTTTAGTGCCAATATTATGGTAGGCATTATGCAAAAAAATGGGGATATAAAAAATGAAAAAAGATAGTTCTGGTTCTTAAGGAGCTCATAGTCTAATAGGAAAGAAAACAAATGAATTAACTTTTTACAGGATTAATTAATTCATGGCACTATTCATTATGTCACTCTGGGTCTAGATTTGTCCTTACAATATGGGTTCATTGACTACCGTGGTCAAAACTTGGATCAAGACAGTCCTTCCTCCAACTAGTAAACCTCAAAAAGCTTGTTCTCAATGGAACTTGAGAACATAAAGGCAAATCATGTTGTTCAATTTAAGAATATTAGCGATACTCTTCTGCCACCAAATATAGATGTCTTTGACTCTGGATCTTGGTTGTTCTCCTTATTCCTAGTCCAGTATTTGTTGATGATTCTAGCATTGATTCTTTCAAGTCATCCATTATATAGTATAAAATTCTATAATCACTGATCACCAAATACATATATCTGATTACTTAAAGGTAGTGTGGTATGATGAAGCAGAAGAAATGCTGGCCCTTAGTTTAAGAAGATGGAGGACTTGCTACTAATTAGGTGGAAGGAGAGGAGTATGAGCAAGTCACTTCATTTTTTGTTTCCTTTATCTGAAAATGTGGGATAATAAATGAATGGGAAATGACTGTATGTAAAAAAGCATTTATTAGATATTTTCTGTGTGCCAAGAATGTACTACTGTTTGGGATAAAAATAAACAAGTAAAAATGATTGCTTTCCACTAGGAGCTTAATGGTGGAAACATCACAAAAAGGTGAAAGTGGTGCTGCTTCTATTCCCATGGAAGCAGTGTGGGGCAATTTGGCATAGAAAGTTACAAGGACTGAGTGGAGCCAGAGGGGACAAAAATACCACATTCCACAATGACAAAATTGATTTGATTTCTTTGCTCAAAGTGAAGAGTCTTGGTTCTGTTCATTATAAGGGGAGATCTATGTTTTTTTTTTTAAATTCAAGAACATGGCATTTTGAAAGTATCTGTTATGTGTCAGGTTCTTTGCTGGGCTTTTGGAATGTTATCCAATCTTGTTGAATCTGATAAATTTTGCTTTGCGTGGTAATGCTTATTTAGCTATACTGAGAGGTATACTTTTCCTTTATGGAAGAAAGAATGAGTACGTTCTTAGGTTTTGTGTATGGTAACCCTCCCTTATGTAATTGGGATGAAGTATGATAGATTGAATCAATGAGTTCTGGGAGTGAGTATAGTAGAGTAAGCCTGAAAGTAAGATTTTGTGCATAGGTATTAAGTTGAACTGCCTAGAACAAGACTTGAATTCGTTCTCGCTAAGTTAAAAAGGCCCAATAGGAACTGCCTAAGGTAGCATGTAGGTGGCAATGGAAGCAGGTCTCCTTGACAGAATAACCAAGCTAGATGTAAAAAAGTAAAGGTATAGTCAGGAATTAGTGCTGGATGACTGATTATTCAGAAAGTTGCTTCTTGAAAAGGCAAGATCAAGATTAAAGAAATCAAGAAGATGGTGAGTGAGAGGCTAGATTTAGTTTGAAGGCATCAAAGAAGATAAATCATGAATCAGAGTTTGATTGCTATTTTACATTTCTTGATAGAGAAGATATTGTCTCTAGATACTGTCTAAAAGTAGGGCAAGTAATAGTTTGTCACAATCTTCTCAAAAAAATTCAGTGTAGTAATGTTTGCTTCTCCTCAAAGTAGCACTGTCTTCCTCTGACAATGACTTATCTATGTTGTAAATGCTATGTTCTTATGGTCAAACAGATGCAACTCAGGCCAAAACTAGCATAGCCACTCCAGAAGTCCACAAGATATCCTCAAATGCATTTCTCTTCATCATGCCAAGCAGAGATTTGGTTGACTGGGGTCCTGGCAGGGAGATTTTTTTCAGTAATATAAACATTTGAAATTATCTGCCAAGTTTAATATTGTCGTAACTTTCTCCAAGTAAATTGATGAATTAATATTTGTTTTGAATGCTTCTGTAGCTCCATGAAAATCTGTCTTTAAAAATTCTACATAAGCATCTTTAGTGTCAAAGGTAGACACAGACTCTGTCAATGAAAAATTCCAACTCTACTACACATTAGTTTATTTCTTCTCTCTGACTTTCTATTTATTCTTCTATAAACCTGACCTAGATGTTCTCTAAGTTTTAAATTTATGACCTTATGAAGTATGATAATGATGGTACATAGAAGAGGAAGGAATGAAATAATGAATAACAATAGCAGTGTCATTAAATATAATTTAAATTCATTATCTAATTAGAATCACATAATAATCTTTTATTATAGATACTATAAGTATTTATTATCCTCATTTTATAAATGAAAAGCAAGGCTTACAGTTATATTATTAGTAAGCATCAGAAGTAGTTTAAAACTCTGTTCTTCCTGGATTCATGTCAGGCTTTTTACCTGTCTAGTTTCCTGATAATTTATGGAAACTGTCATTGTAATCTCCTTAGGTCAGGACCATGGTGATGGAAGAAAAGGTTTAGGAAGTATTAATCCTATTTTTGGAAGTTTGGGAATAATGAAAGTAGTGAATAGATGACTATGACTGTTCCCTGATTTGCAAGAGCACATTTGAGTATCATAAATGGTTAGCTTCTAGGTCACTTTGATCTGCCAGAAAAACATCCATAATTTGACCTAACTCATTAGATATTAAAATATTTGCCATGATAGTTAAGATGTAAATGGTGAAGTATAGTTCATTACTTTCATTCAAAAAATGTCCTATGTAGAGAAGTGGATGGCATATTAAACATGAACTCAGAGTTAGCAAGGGATGATCAGAAAAGGAAAAGTACTGTCATGAGGTATAAAGCATTCTTTCTAAATACATGTTGTCATTTAATTAATCTATCCTATTGACACATAAGCTTCAATATTAAAAATAGAGAAAAGAGACATAGTCAAAAGTAAAATATAAAGTTGCTATTATCTTGAATAGTCTATATTTCATTTCCTTCCTTCCTTCTCTCCCCTCCTTTTGTCCCTCTTCTTCTCCTTCCTTCTCCTCTTCCTCCTCCTCTGCCCCCTTCTCCTTCTCTTTCATTTAAAATGTCATCCTCAAAAATAAATAATATGGAAAAATATTATGCATCATTGCACATGAAATTCCATAGTAGATCGCTTGCTTTCTCAAGAAGGTGGAAAGGGGAGAGGGAGGGTAGAAGAAGTAAGAAAATTTGAAACTTGAAATCAAAAGAAATGAATGGTAAGATTGTTTTTATTTATAATGGGGGAATAAAATATTATTTTAAAAAGTAGACACCAGAAATGAGGTCTCCCACCAGTTCCAGGCAACTGTGAGGCTTCTCACAAGTACAAACCAGAATTAAGATCCACTTCTAACATAAGACAAAATCTCGATCCCAAAACTTGATGGAAGTCAGAAACAAAAACCTTAGCATATAGTGTATGGGACAGTACCCACTCAAATCCACAAGCAGAGCTCAAATTTACTGTGTAGTAAAATAAAATTACAAAATAAACTGATAAAAATGAACAAAAACTGCAAAAAAATCTAACCCTATGCATATAATATGGTGACAGAATAGATAAAGTTAAAAACATAGAAGTAGAAAATATTTTCAAAATAGAAACATGAAGAATAAAAAAATGCAAATTGTTCTCATGCCCCAAAAAATCTAATGGAAGAGATGAAAAAGGTCTTTAAAAATCAAATAAGATAGGAGAAAAATTGAGGCAAAATGAGAAAAATTCAGGAAAACAACGAAAAAAATGTCAACAGATTGGAAAGGAAAAGACAAAAAAAAACATGGGAAAGATATCCAAATATTTGATGAAGAAAGCAGCTTCTTAAAAAGTAGAATTCACCAAATAGAAAGGGAATTACACAAGTTCAATGAAAAAAAATAATTCCTTAAAAATTAGGCTTAAATAAGTGGAAAATAATGACTCTCATAAAGTTTCAAGAAACAATCAAACAAAATAGAAGAAAATATGAAATTTATCATTGGAAAAAAAACTGACTTAAAAAGTAGATAATGGAGAAAAAATTTAAGAATTATTGAATTACTTGATAATTGATAGAGAGAGAAAAAAGAAAAAAAAACCCCTGCACATCTTATTCCAAGAAATTATCAAGGAAAAATATTTTGAAATATTAGAATCATAGGATAAAAAGGAAATTTAAAGAATCTATTAAAATCTTTTGAAAGAGATCAGAAAAAGAAAAATTGCCAAAAATATTATAGTCAAATTCTAAAGATCCCACCAAAGAAAAAATGCTTAAAGCAATCAACAAGAAATATTTTAAATATCATGGAGCCACCATCTGGGTTATATGATTTAGCAGCTTCCACTTTAAAGAATCATAAAGGTGGAAATGTGATATTACAGAAGGTGAAAGAACTAGGATTAAAACCCAGAATCTTTTCATCCAAACTCAGTATAATACTTCAAGGGGAAAATGAATATTAAATGAAATTGAGAACATTCCAGAATTTTTAATGGAATGACCAGGGCTGCATAGAAAATCAGACATCAAAACAGAAGACTCAGTAGAATTCTAAGAATACAAATAGAAAAGGGAAAATATATGGGATTTAATAACTTTAAACTGTTAAACTATGTTTATTCTTATGAAAAGATAATACTTATAACTCCTATGAACTTTATCAATATTAGGGAAATTAGTTAAAAAAATTAAATATCCATATTGGAGGTTTTAGGTGTGATTGTCTATATTGGGATGATATCTAAAAAATAAAAAAAACAAACAATTAAGCAAAGGGAAAGACTGCACTGGGAAAAGAAGGGAGAGACAGAATATAATGATTTTTTTTTTACATAAAAGAGGTTGAAAGAGCTATTACAATGGAAAACATAATAGGGGGGAACTTGAATGTGATTCTCATTGGATATAACTCAAAAAAGGTATAACGCAAAACTTCCATTTATGTATAGAAATCTATATTGTCCTAAAGGGAAGTAAAAAGGAACTTTGAGAAAGGAAGCAGGTAGGATTTATAGAAAGGAACACAAAATGGGAGAGATGGTGGTCATAAGTAAGTCATTTGTGAAGATAGGCTGAAAAGAGAAAACTAAATAAAGGGAAAGCAGGATAGAGGCAACTATATAGTTAATTATCATATTGTTCATGTGAAAAGGATGAACTCACCAAAAAAATGGAAGCAGATAACAGCATGAATTAAAATTTGATTCTTAACAATATACTATTTACAAGAAACATTCAAAGCACACTGACACACATAGTTAAAGGGCCAGAGTAGACTCTATTAGGCTTCAGATGTAGTGAAAAAAGAAGGGGAACCAATCACAATCTTAGGCAAAGCTAAAATAAAAATAGATCCAATTAAAAGATATAAGGAAGAAAATTTCTTCTAAGATGGAAGGTAATGGTTTTCAAAATAATTAAATAAATACGTAAAATAATTGGATTTCTACCTGTCAAGAGAAACCCAGGAAGTATATGAACACAATTACAAAACACTTTTCACAAAAAAAAAATAGTTAGTTCTAAACACCTGAAAAAGATTAATTGCTCATGGGTTGGCTGAGCCAATATAAAAATAAGGACAATCATACCTTAATTAATCTACTTATTTTATATCACTAGGAAGAATAATTACAAATTTCATGTGAATGAACAAAAGGTCAAAATTAACAAAAGAATCAAAATAAAATGTTGAAGGTAGGCTAGGAAATTACAGATCTCAAACTGTATTGCAAAACTATAATCATCAAAAAAATCTTTTTCAATCTGTAACTAAAATAGAAATAGAGCAGTAAATCAATGGACTAGATTAGCTACACAATATATAGTGGCAATTAACAACATTTACTTAATGTTTTATATACCAAGTGACCCAATATTTTTGAACAAGAGCTCATTATTTTTAAAATACTGTTGGGAAAACTAGAAAAAGTTTTGGCAGAAACTAGGTACAAACTATCATCTCACACTGTATATCAAGATAAGATAAAAATGGATACATGTTTAGACATAAATGGTGCTACCATTAGTAAATGAAAGGAGTAAAGAATAGCTTATCTGCCAAATCTATGGAAAAGGGAAAATTTACAACCAAACAAAAGACAGAAAGCATTATAGTATGTAAGATGGATGTTTTTTATTATATTAAATTGAAATGTTTTGCATAAATAAATCTGATACAATTAATATTACAAAAAAGGGGGAAAGCTGGGGGAAATTTTATAGGAAATATCTCTGATTAAGGTCTTAATTCTCAGATACATAGAGAACTGATTCAAAATTTATAAGAATACAAATAATTCCCCATTTGATGAAAGATCAAAGAATATGAACAAGCAGTTTTCAGATCACGAAATCAAGACTGTAATACTCACATGAAAAAATTTTCTAAATTGCTCTTGATTAGAGAAATGCAAATTAAAACAACTTTGAGGTATTACCTCACCTATTAGATTGGCTAATATATCAGAAAAGGAAAATAATATTAATTGGAAATAATGAGGGCAACTTGAATTGCTAATGCACTGCAGGTGGAGTTGAGAGCTGATCCAACCATTAATGAAAACAATTTGAAACTATGTCCAAAAGGCTTAAGAACTGTGCATGCCCTTTGACCACTACTAGTTCTTTAACCTGAAGAGATTTTTTAAAAAGGAAAAGGACCTGTTTGTGTGAGAGTATTTATAGCAGCTCTTTTTGTGGTTGCAAAGAATTGAAAATGGAGGGGATATCCATCAACTGGGGAATGGCCAAACAAGTTGTGGTATATGATTGTAATGGAATATTATTGTGCTATGAGAAACAATAAAAAAGTTTTCAGAAAAATCTGGGAAGACTTATAGGAACTTATGCAAATTAAAGTGAGCAGAACCAGGAGATTATTGCACACAGTAACAACAATATTTTATTATGAACATTTATAAATGATTTATGTATTCTTAGCTATTCATTGATCTAATATAATCCTCAAAGACTCATGATGAATAGTGCCATCTGCTTCAGAGTTGGGGGAAAATTGATAGAGTTTGAATGCAGACTGAGAAATTTCACTTTATTTTTTCTTTTGTTTGTTCAAGTTATCTTTCAAAAAAATGACTAATATGGAAATACATTTAATAGTATTACATATGTAAAATCTGTATCAGATTTCTTAATACCCTAGGTAGCAAGAAGTGAGGAAGGTAGGCTGAGAATCTGGCTCAAACTTTTAAGCAAAATGAAGGTTAAATTTTTTTCACATAATTGAGGAAAAATAAAATATTATTAAAAAAGGTTTTTAGATATAATCTAGTCCACACTCAATTTTTCAAATGGACAACCATTTGAAATGAATAAAGGCAGCCACCAAGACTATGCCTAAGTTTGGAAGAATATATCTCTTCTAGTGATCTTACTGGCAAGAATAAAATAGTGAAAATAATAACAATAGCAACTCAATGTTCTATTGAATTTTTTGTTCTCCAAAGAATTTTATTAACCACCAATTTGTCAAGTAAATCATGCCCATATTATTATTATTCTCATTTTATTAGGACAAGATCTGAGGGTTATTTATATTTGCTCATGACTACACAGCTTTTAAATGACTAATCTAGAATTTAAACCCAGATCTCTTGCCTTAATCCTCTGTACTCTTTAATACTATTATGTCATAGAGATTTTTGAGTCATAGGTAGTCTTTTTATTTTAAATTTTTACTATTTTCCTGATCAACTGTTGATGATTTTAATATCAATTTTGACATTTTTGTAATCCATGTTCTCTGCTTCATTCCCCTTTTCCCCTCTCCTCAAGTAGGTAGATAATATGATATAAGTTGTACATATATATCATCATAGAATACATGTTTCCTTGCATATTGTGGTATTCTGAATTTTAATCCACTCTGTTATCCTTTCCTTTTTATGGATGGGTTCATCCCATTTGCATTTACTATAATGATTATTACATTTCCCTACATTTTATTTGTCTACCTTATCCTTCTCTTTCTTTACTTTCAGCCTTTCCTCTCCTATATATATATATGTATGTACATATATATATATACATATATATATATACATGTATGTATATTTTTTCTCTGCAAATCTCCCCTCCCTTTTGTCTGCCACTCTTGTTTTTCTTTACTCTTCCTTTCTTACTTCCCTAGTAGTTAAAGTTGGTTTCTAATCCAGTGTGATTGTTATTCATACTTTCTGCAAATTCCAATGAATATAAAGTTTAAACATCACCAGCTACTGTACCCATCTACCTTTGTACTATATGAATTCTTACATGTCTCTTCATGTGAGTTAATACAGTTTCTCTTTTCTCAGTGTATTTCTCTTTCTTATTTCTTGATTATTTATATCATCCTATAATATTCAACTTGTACTTCATAGACAACTTAAGTATCTTAATTTTCACTTTACCAGTAATTTTTTTTATTAGGACTAAGTTTCTTTTACTAGTAATAAATTTAATAACATTATTTCCCTTGATTACCTTAAAATATCTTAATCTTAAAATTTCTTATGCCATAGAAATCTTAAATATCCCAGTTATCACCTTCACAGGCAGGGATGTATGAAGAGTGAATCAAACTTTCTTTGTTTATCAATCAGCAATTTTTAAATTAATCAACCAAAAACTTAAACAACCCTACTTAACACTAAGTAAAGGAGTCCCCAAGTCAATTACTAAAGTGAGTGACAACTCCAGAGGCCACAGACCACCCCCTGGGTAATGCTAAGCAAATTGAAAGACTGCAGTTGGCTCCTGTAAAGTGGAGGAAGGGACAGGAAGTAATATGGAAAAAGGATTATAAAAAAGTCCTGAACTTCCTGCCTGGGGATCTTCAACTGGTGACTTGACTCGTCTATGTGGCTTTTTGGAGGACTGTTCCTGGATTTTCTTCTTTCGATTCCATCTTGGGTGAGTGAGTAGCTGGCCTTCCTTTCCTGACTTCTAGAGGCTGCATAGGTGAAACCCTCGTATAAGACACCACTGGTTCCTCTGGATGAGGGTTAATGAGCCCTGCTGGGACTGAGTCTGACACCAGAGCAACATTTAATGTGATAGGCTAGACATTTTCTTTACCCTCTTCTTGCATTTCTCTATTTTCACTCTTTCCACCTCTTTGTAAATAAATGCTACTAAAAGTCATTTTGATTTGAGCTCTAATGTTTTAAATTGGTGAGCACAATATTACCTTAGAATTCTCATATTTAGTTAAACCCTAATTTTGCTTCTTACAGATGCAATTAGTTTTACCCCACTGATTCACTTAATTTTTTCTGTTTGTCTTTTTATGTTTCTCTTGAGTATTAGATCTGTTCATTGAATTTTCTTTTTTACTCTTATCCTTTCAGCAGGAATGTCTGGAAATCCTCTATATTATTAAATATCCATTTCTTCCCCCATGTTATATGCTCAGTTTTTCTGGGTAGGTGACTTTTGGTTGTAAGCCTATATCCTTTGTTGTGTGGAATATAATATTTCATGCCTTTCAGTTCTTTAATAGAATACCTGTTAGGTCCTGTGTAATATTGACTGTGGTTCCACAATGTTTGAATTTTTTTTTGGCTCCTTATTATATTTTCTCCTTGGCTTGGGAGTTCTGGAATTTGGCTACAATAATCCTGGGATTTTTAAACTTAAGTTTTCTTTCAGGAGGTGATTGCTGAACTCTTTCAATTTTTGTTTTCCTCTCTTATTCCAAGAATATCAGGGCAGTTTTGCCTCATAATTTCTTTTTAATATGGTGTCCATGTTCTTTAAGGTATCATGGCTTTAAGGCAATCCAGTGATTCTTAGATTATTACTCTTGGATCTATTTTGAGGTCAGTTGTTTTTCTAGTGAAAAATTTCAGATTTTCTTCTTTTTTCATTCTTTTGAATTTGTTTCATTTTTTCCTGCTTTTATGAAGTCATTATCTTTTATTTGTACAATTCTCATTTTTCAAGGAGATATTTTTCTTCTTTGAAAATTTGTACTTCCTTTCTTAGGGAGTTTTTTTCTTGTTTGAGGCATTACATTTCTTTTTTTATGAAACTTTTTTCTTCAATAATTTGTTATAAATTACTGATTTTTCCTACTGTTTTCTTTTCTAATTTTTCTGTCTCATTTTTTAAAATCCTTTTTTCAGAGCTTTTTCAGGAGTTAATTTTGGGCTTCACATTTTTCATTTTTTCTTTTCAGGCTTCAGAAGTTTTCTTTTTTCTATTGCTGTCTTCTGACAATGCATTTTGGTTATCTTTGTTGCTGAAATATTTTGCTGTCATTTGGCTTCTTTTCTGTCATTTGCTACTTTTGAGGTTATTTTTTCCCTTGATTTTGTCTACATAAGTAAGCTTACCTCTGTTCCTGGAGTTGAGATAGTACTATTCCACATTTGTACTGTGCTGGGGTTAGGTGAGCTATTTTTATCCCAGATTGATCACTTAGCAGAGGCATCCTGGTTGGTCTGTTGTGTGGAAGTTGCAGATATTTAGTTTAGATGTTGTTCATGATGTGTCAAGCTGGGTTCTACCAAGTGCTACCTTGTTGGGCTGAGTTCCTCCCATACTGAGTCATATCAGCCTTTTGTCATGATTATATTATATGGAGACACTTTCCTCTCATTGTTTGCCTGTTCTGCATTGTGTTAGTACTGTAAGGAAGGGATTTGTATAAGGGGGATGGGAAAAAAGGAGCCAGAAGAAGGCAGTTGGTGACAGTTACTGACAGTTGAGATCAGAGAGAATTCTGGGAGGTCTATGGAGGAGTAAGGAGAAGAGAGGTCTTCAGACTGAGGACTGGGAGGAGAAAGGAGGAGGACGTCCCAGCTTAGATCTGGTCCTGAGGGCTTCCTGACCTATTATGAGGGTTGAGCACACTATGCTCTGTGCAGAATTCTCCCTCACTATGACGAAATTCAGAACTCTGACAAAAGAAATCTGAATGGTTGATGTATATGGAGGAGCGGAAATAACATTAAAAAGAAATCTGGAAGTTTATTGCTTGCTAATTATTTTCAGCTTTTCCCATCAAGATAGTAAACAAGCCTATTGGGATTGGTAAAAAGGATTTTTGACTACACTGCTTGTAACTGGTCATTTGCTTACATTATTGTATTTACTGATTTCTTTAAGGTTTAAATTTTTTAAGTTTATCTGTAGTAACCTAATTAATATCTATTCTGTTATATGATTCTTTATCTGTACTGTTTCCCTATGATTTGCTGAACAATATATCATTGTAAAAAGCCCATAAGTCTTATGTATCCTGGATTTGTCATCTTAACTATCGAGGCCACATACTGCTTATGCAACCTTAGAGAATATAATGACTTAAGAATTTAACTTGTAATTTTATAAGAGGTCTTTAAAAATGACTTTAGAGGGGTTCCGGGTTAAGATGGCGGCAGAGTAAGAAGCAACTCTTAACCTCTCCTGACCAAAACACACAAAACTCCTCAAGGGGACATAAAAACAAGTCCAGACGAATGGAGGAACCCCACAACAGGGCACAGTGTGGAAGGTACGTGGAATCGAGGCATTTCCGTGCTATAAAGGGGTGAAAGAGCTCTCACTAAATCGCGGGCTGAGCAACCACACCACCCCCACCCCCTCCACACACAACACCTATAGCTCTGAGGCCAGCTAGGAAGAGGTGGAGCAAGTTTGGGACACCCATTGAGTCATTGGCGGCTCTGGGGCCTGTTCCTGAGAGCGGCAGGATTTGGGAACCCAGGAAGCTAGCGAGCGCACGCGGAATTTGAGCGTGGGAGCAGTACGCTGGGAGCAGACGCAGGGCTCAGAGCGCGGGCTGAGAGCGCAGGCACAGGTGGAGGCGTGCGTGGAGGCAGACACAGCCAGGAGCTAAAGCTCTGAAACCCTGAGTGGGGAACCAGTGCAGACGGGCATACGACTGTGGAAGCAGCGCCCTGAGACTTGTAAAGAAACCTCCGGCAGACGATCAAGCAAGGGGGTCCACCAGGGGGCTTGACCTTGGAAAAAACCAGACAGACCTCAGGAGCCAATAGACCACGGACAGACCCTGAGCGCAAGGATAAACATGAGAAGCTGCTGGGCTAACGATGGCTACCCAGTCTCAGGAAGCTCAGAAGAGAAAGATTAACAACAAGAAAAAGAAGTCTTTAACACTCGACAACTTTTATACAGAGAAAATCCAGACAACCGAGCAAACAGAGGAGGAGAACAAACAAGCATCCGGACCCTCCTCAAATAAGGAAAACTCCTCACAAGTTATGGAAGAGTTCAAAACTGAGATTTTGAGGAAAATGGAAGAGATCTGGCAAGAAATTAACAGTTTAAAAGGTAGAATCTTGCAATTGGAAAGTGAGGCTCAGAAACCAAATGAACTGATAAGCAAATTGAACAACAGAAATGAGCAGATTGAAAAGGAATACCAGAAGATTATAGCCAAAAACCAGAAGATTATAGCCGAAAACAAAAAGATTATAGCCGACAACCATTCCCTAAAGGCTAGAATTGAGCAATTGGAAGCTAATGATCTCTCAAGACAACAAGAACAAATAAAACAAAGCCAAAAGACTGAAAAAATAGAAGGAAACATGAAATATCTCAATAAGAGAGTGACAGACCAAGAAAACCAGACTAGAAGAGGCAATTTGAGAATAATTGGTCTTCCAGAAAAACCAGAAATTAATAGAAACCTGGACTCCATACTAACAGAAATAATCCAGCAAAATTGCCCTGAAGTCCTACAACAAGAGGGCAATATAGACATTGAGAGGATTCATAGAACACCTGCGGCATTCGATCAAGAAAAGAAAACACCCAGAAATATAATTGCCAAATTCAAGAGTTTCCAAGCAAAAGAAAAAATCTTACAAGAAGCCAGAAAGAAACAATTCAAATATCAAGGAGCACCAATCAGGATCACACAGGATCTGGCAGCCTCCACGCTAAAATATCGCAAGGCTTGGAATACGATATTCAGAAAGGCAAGAGAGCTGGGCCTGCAACCACGGATCAACTACCCATCAAAATTGACTATATATTTCCATGGGAAAGTATGGGCATTCAACAAAATTGAAGAATTCCAGGTATTTGCACAGAAAAGACCAGGGCTAAATGGAAAGTTTGATATCCAACCACCAAAATCGAGAGAAACGTGAAAAGGTAAATAAGATACAGAGGGGAAAGAAAGAAAACTTATAATTTTTAAATTTGCCTTTTTAAGGGCCTCAGTGAGATCTAATTATCTGTATCCCTATGTAGAGAAATGTTATGTATAATTCTCTGTAGTGAACTCTATTCACTATTATAATATTCACTATTATAGTAATAAGAAGAATAATTCACAGGGTGAGGGTGGAACACTAAATAATCTAAGATGGCATGGGGGATGGGAAAGAGGGGGTGAATAGCAGGGGACACCAAGAGAAACTTGAGTGAATAAGAAAATAGGATATTCTATTACACACAAAGAGGGCATGGGAGGGAGAAGGGACAAATATTATTATAAGAAGGAGAGGAAGAGAGCATTAAGAGGTAATAATCAAACCTTACTCTTAGTGTAATCAACTTGGAGAGGGAAGAGTAGCTATACTATCCAATGGGACATAAAACTCTTATCTAACCCTTCTGAGAAAGTCAGAAGGGATAGACCAAGGGGAGCAGGGGAGTGGGGAGGAAAAAAAAAGGGAGGGGAGAAGGGGGAGGGAATTCATAATGCCTTTTAAAAACAAAAAGAGAGGTAAAAATAAGGAAGGGGATAGAAAGGGAAGTTAATCAAGGGAGGGGATAAGGGATAGCGGCTTAATAGCAAACCACTGATTTAAAAGGAAAAAGTATAAGGAAAAAGGGGGTAGGAAGAGGGGAGGATTCCAAAATGTCAGCAAATGCACAACTGATGATTATAACTCTGAATGTGAATGGGATGAACT
>NC_058135.1:139644250-139716400 GCF_016433145.1 Gracilinanus agilis
CCCCGTTCTCCCCAGCCACACAGCTACGTTTTTGGGAAAGGGGAAGGTAATTTTTCTGCACCCAGCTACTTTCCTTTGAGGGACTTTGCCAGAAAAGGGGAAAGTCTTTTTTCCAGCAGCTTATTTCTGCCTGCCTATCATTATCTTCCCCATCCTGCTGATTCAGCCAATGACCCCTGGGCCACCCAGACCCTCCTTGGTAAAAAAGCTGCTGCTGATCTTCTTTCAACCACTGGCTGCTGCCCGGCCACTGATCCCAGATCCTAGCGGTCCCCTGCCATTCCTGATTCCAATTCCCCATTCCCTCGGATGCTGAACTCTAGCTGCTCTGCCTGAACTCCAGCTACTCCTGCTAATACTGATGCTGCCACTGCCCCCAGCCACTACTTGAAACTTGAGAAGTATGAACCCCTTCTTTTTCATTGTGCACCCCAGAGAATTTCCCAGGTTTGTTTCCTCTTAGACAGTGACTTTTAATGGAGGAGAGCTTCTACGCCCACAAGCCCCTCCATGTGTGTTTTTTTCCAATCCTGATCTAGCCACTTGTAAAACCCCTCCCCTCCGCCCCCAGCCTCTCCACGTGGGTTTTCCAGCCAGTGGCTCTTCCAGCCTTTACCCCAGTCAGCTGAGATAGCACATGGACTTCTAACCTTTTACCAAACAGGAACTTTTAAAAGAGTGGAGGTGGATTTTAAACCTCTTCAGACTCCATTGTTTTTTGAAAGTCTCTGTATCTTATTGTATTTTGCTGATTGTTGTTTTATGATTTAATTTTGCTGTTTTAAGTTGATATATTAATCTGATCAATATCTTTCTGTTACACTGAATCTTTTTAAGCTAATGAAATTTTGGCTGCTAGATAAATTCTGTTCATGATTTTATTGTAACTCCTTAATAGTGAGCAAGTCTATTCTGATTGGTAAAAAGGTTTTTAACTACATTACTTGTAATTTGTCATTTGCTTTTATTGTATTTGCTACTTTTTGCAAGGTTTAAAATTTTTTAAAGTTTATCTGTATTAAGCTAAATCAATACCTATTTTCCCCATGATTCTACTGAACAAAATTTTTTTAAGTTGTAAAAGTCCATAAGTCCTATGTATACTGAATTTGCCATCTCAACTTGCAAGGTCAAATGTTGCCTTAACATTTTTTATTCTATCTTGACAATTGTATACAACCTTGAAGACTATGATGCCTTAAGAATTTAAATTGTAATTTTAATGAGGTCTTTAAAATTGACTTCAGATACCTAGTAACTTCTGAATGGATGACAGGTTTATGTATATATACATATGTATATATAAAAAATATATAAAGAATGTCGTCTTAAAAAGGTAGAGAAAACAAATAGAAATTTCCTACCTAAACTCTTTATATATAAAAGCAGGAAGCCAAAAAAAGTTCCTGCATGCATGATATTTTAAGTCTTTATTTTAATTTGCTTTTCCACCAGAAGGATCTTAAATACTTGGTGATGTTTTAGATCCAAATATGTTTTCATGAGCAATTGCCAAGGTTGAAAGATTTGCTATACATTTAGAATTTGTGACAAGAATAGGTTTTTTTAACCATCACACAGCAAGTGGCGGTCTATAAACTTATGTAAATCCTAATTAATAATGGCCTTGTTTGCTATTGTCAATAACTGGGCTATTGTGCATTTTGGGAATTTGGTACTTTATTTGAATGTACATTATCTACTATATTATTGTTTTTATAAATGTTAATCTGTAAAAATAATTTGCATTTACAGTAGTTTATGGCCAAGTTTAAAAAAGGAAATTGGATCTCATTTTGGGGGTGAGAAACCTTTCACTGATTCTAAGCTATACATTTTTGACTTTTAAAATATTCTTTTATTATTTTTTTTTCTTTCCTTGTATGTGAAATACAGTTGTGAGTTTCTTTTTTCTCTCATTTTTGTACCTGAGCATATTATCAATATTAATCTTTATTAAATTTGCAGTAATATAAGTTTAAAATACATTTGTTCTAATATTAATGCATACCCAAAAGTACTTAAACTATGGAATAATGCCATTGATTGTTTAAATAATTATGAGACTTTGCTTATCAGATAGATTCTGTCTGATTCCAGAAGAGTATTTAAAAAGAGCCACTGCACAGTGCTAAAGAAGTACAAAGCCAACCTACATAGTGCAAATCAAGCAGAAGGTCAAAGAGACCAACCAGTCCCAGTGGGATTGATATAATTTTGAGCCAAGACAAGAGGACTTGAACTTGTTTGGGGTTCAAGGTTTAGGTGCTTAACATATGTTAAGATACAGGACTTCCTCTGAACCACATTCTATCCAAGTGCCTCATTCTGGCTACCATTCTAATTCCTATAATCTAGTCCCTTTTTTCTGTCTTTTATAAGTGTGACAAACTATCTGTAGTCCTGGCTACTGATTCGGTAACTGCATAATTACTTAAATCACTTTAATTGTGTCCTGATTCAAGGACTTGCTATAATTTTATTTTTCTTTTTCTTAGATTTTTTAGACATAAGACTTTGACATTTTATATTTTATTCACAAGTGGTTATTTCTTTTTTACGTGGATGATGGTTTTGATTTCTTTTGCAATTGATTCATATACCTTATAACTTAGCCATGTATCCCTGAGTGATCCGTGTTTGTTATTAATTTCCTCGGGAGGGACTTTGTTATTGTTGTGAACTTTGTTTTGTATTTAGGAAATTTCAGGGTAAGAAATTTGCTACCTCCCAGAATCCAGACAACGAACCTTTTTGGAGAAGGCACCATGAAGATGCCTGCAAATACCACACACTACATCAAGAACATCCAGAATTAAATTTTGGTATGTGCATCTGAACTATGGGGATTTGAAAGTGTTTATTTTGAATGTATACTTTTATGTCAAAGGAACTGCCCCCAAATTGGCTTTTATTAATGTAGCAATCATTGAATTTGTCCTGTTTTTCTCTTTTATCCACAAATTATTGCAATTTATAAGTTGATTATGTTTTTATGATACATTGGGGAGACTGGTCTCCCAAAGGATCACAGGGGGATTGTATAAATGGAAATGTTGAACCTTGGACTTCATCCCCCATAAGTCCTTAGTTTTCCCCAAATTCCCTTTTATCGCTCCTGTACCTCCACATTTGCATAGTCACATTATTGTTTTATTATTGGCTGTAACTCCTCCCTCTTGCTCTTTTTCTCGTGGGAGCAGGCTCGGTGAGTTTAGCACCTTTCCCCTCTATTTTTTATGTTAGTTTATTATTAATAAAACTTTATTAAATATAATATTTGGTTATTGAGTGGTAATTTTGAAATTCACAAAGAAGTAAGTCTTAAATGAAGGTGTAGAGAAATAAGAATGATTAAGAGGAGGTGTATTCATTTCTAAGATGCTAAGAATAAAAATGATGTTAAATGACCTTGTGATAGAAAGAGTCCAGGTCTGAGAGAGTCAGGGAGATCTGAATCTCCATCTTACCTCTGAAATATAGGAGTTGTGGGATCACAAACCAGGTTCCAACCTCACAGGTGATCATGAATCTCAGATTAGTTTATTCATCTGTTTTAGTAGAGGGAAAATAAACAGCTCTATGTGTTAATGAATTGATTTGCCTAGACAGTCTTCTTTTTATTCTCTTTTTGGATTCCCAACCCCAAAATAACAACAAGAAACCACCATCATGATAGCTTTAAATATGTAAATTTATTTGCCTAGATCAGCTCAATTTAGCTTCATAGCATGCCTATGAGGTAAATACTTTAGAGAATTTTAGAGAAAGATAAAATTGTACAAACATCCAAGTATTTAATTTAGTTTTTAGAATTAAAAGAAACATTGACTTAATAAAAAATATTTTAGCTGATTTTTTGTAGTAGCAAAGAACTGAAAACTGAACAATGTCTATCAATTGGGAATGGTAGAATAAGTTGTGGTATATGACTGTAATGGATTATTATTGTGCCATAAGAAATGACAAAAAAGGTGATTACAAAAAATAATACTGGAAAAACTCATAGGAAGTGATGTAAAGTGATGTGAGCAGAACCACTAGAATATTGTTCAGAGTAACAGGAATAAAGTACGATGATCAACAGTGAATGACTTAATATCAACCATGAAAGAGTAAAGGACAACCCCAAGGAATTCATGATGAAAGAATCTCTCCACTGTTATAAAAGGAATTGATGAAGTCTAAATGCAAACCGAAGCACACCATTTGCACTTTAATACTTGATTTTTTCTTTAAGCAATGAATCTTCTTTTACAATATGATGAACACGGAAATATGTATTATATATAATAACACATATACAGACTATGTTATATTATTCTGTTTTCTTTTTTTGGAAAAAGAGTAAATTTTAGAGGGAAGAAGAGAATATGAATTTCAAAATGTCAGAAAAAATATTAAATTTGTACTCCTCCTAATCTGGGGGGGGCAATTTTTAAAAAGGACATAAAAAGCCCCTCAGCAAAAAAAATGAAAAAAGTAACATTGAAAAATATTACTTAGAGATCATCCAACTAAGATGAGGAGAAATCTTGTGATTCTTCTGCATAGCAATCCACTAATAAACTGATTCTCCCATACTATAGTGCATTTATGTATGACAGTACTCTCTCTAAAAAGGCAAATTACATTCAATACATACATACTCCTACTCTATTTTTCTTGTTTATGCCAAATCATACAACAGGAAGATTCCCCCCAAATGGTAGTCTTCTCCAAGATATCTTTTGACAGAGGACCAATTTATCCTCTCCTTTTACCATTCATTCCTTTGCTGACATCTTGTTATTCCTCTTCTTTTTAATTCTTGTTTGGAATGTGTTATAACTTATCCTGTCAACCAGTGCCTCTAGAGTCCTTCAGATTCTTCTCAACTTCAGTTTTACTAAGACTACAAAGTTTCATGATTCACAGTCAAGCAGCATCTCTGGAAGAATATCATTATTTATAGTATAGAATTTTATTTAGATAAGATGATTGGGGTCATTAAAAGATGACTTCCAAAGGCAATTCAAGTTGCTCTCCCACTCATATTGAACTCTGGACTCTAACTCATTATTCATTTGTTCTGTCATTATACTTTATGAAATTTTATCACCTCAGTTACAGTTAAATGGGAACTATTTTGAGTAGTAAAGAGAATATTTAGGAGTAGATTAGTAGGAGAACAGTATCTATCAATAAGTATTTGGAAGTGTGCCATATCAGAATGAAGCTAGAATTATATAACTGCTCCAGATTATAGAACTAGGAAGATAGGTATGAGTTTCAGAGAGACAAATATTGACTTATCATAAGAAATACTTTTGTATATAATGAGCAGCTTGGAAATAAAGTATGCTTATCAATACTTTATAGATATTTAAAAATAGGCTTGACAGTAATATTGGAGAAACAAGTCTTACATGAAGGTGTAGAGAAACAAGAACGATTAAGAGAGTGGTGTATTAATTTCTAAGATGCTAAGCATAAAAATGATGTTAAATGACCTTGTGATAGAAAGAGTCCAGGTCTGAGAGAGTCAGGGAGATCTGAATCTCCATCTTATCTCTGAAATATAGGAATTGTGGGATCACAAACCAGGTTCCAACCTCACAGATGATCATGAATCTCAGATTAGTTTATTCATCTGTTTTAGTAGAGGAAAAATAAACAGCTCCATGTGTTAATGAATTGATTTGCCTAGACAGTCTTCTTTTTTATCCTCTTTCTGGATTCCCACCCCCAAAAATAACAACAAGAAGAAACTGCCATCATGATAGCTTTAAATATGTAAATTGATTTGCCTAGATCAGCTCAATTTAGCCTCACAGCATGCCTATGAGGTAAATACTTCAGGGATTATCTTTATTTTAAATGTGTAGAAACTGAGGTTTAGAGAGTTTAAAAGAGTCTGTCCTGCAGACACATAACTGCAGATACATAGAAACTAGTAAATTCCTGAGGCAGAATTTAAACCCAGGTCTTCCAAACTTTCAGTTCTTCTTTCCTTCCAAAACAATAATTAAGAGAAAGATAAGGAATTAAATACAAATAAACTTTCAATATTTCCAGTGTCAAACACAATGCTTTACGCATAGCAGATAATAAATGCTTTAACTTATTTTCTCTTGCTATTACTGAGGCACTGTTATATAGTACAATAGCACACATAGATGTCAAAAATATTTTTATTGGCTTCACTGTTAACATTTAGTGGAAGTGTAAATGTCCTTAACAGGTAGATATTTCTGGAATGAAAGTATTGGGGGGGAAACCACAACTGTATTTGGAGTTATTGATTTTTTTCTTTTGCCTTCTTATTTTTTTCTAGGAATGGGAATTTGATTAAAATAGGACCCTGGGGCAGCTGGGTAGAGCCAGGCCTAGAGACGGGAGGTCCTAGGTTCAAATCCGGCCTCAGACACTTCCCAGCTGTGTGACCCTGGGCAAGTCACTTGGCCCCCATTGCCTCCCTTGCCAATCTTCCACCTATAAAATCAATACACAGAAGTTAAGGGTTTGAAAAAATTAAAAAAAAATAGACCCTAACCTTTCAGCATATATTATTTTGTTTGCCATTTACAAACACCACCATCTAATGTGTTATTTTTTTTTCTCATAACTACTCTGGACAGTGAAGGATATGTATGGGGATGCTACAGGATGAGAGAGAGAGATGGAGACAGAGACAGAGACAGAGATAGAGAAATAGACAGAGACAAAGACAGACTTTCCCCCACAGTGTTAAAATAGAAGGCGATTTCTGATTTCAGCTTTATCCTGTTTTCCTATTTTGTGCCCGAGAAGAAAGTGAAGGATAGTTGAAAAGAAAATGAGCTATAGGGATTGTGAGAACAGAGATATAAAAAAAATCCTACAAAATGGAAAAGGGCAAAGGATGCTCTGAAGGGAAAGAGAAGTTAAACTATTCCTTAATAACTAGCTTCCAGAAAGTAGGAGGAGTAGACATTCTATGAATTTTCCCCACACAAGTAAAAGTAATCTATTGTCCAGTATTTCTTTATTCTTTTATGTGGTAACCCTTTGCCCCACTTAGTTTCATAGGCAGAGGTACTTTCCTTGGTCAATATTCACCCTGTGAAAGTTGATATCTTCAACATATGAGGGGTTATAGGTAATAGCTCTTGATGGCATAATCCTGGTTCACTATATTTACAATCCAAGTTAATATTTTTTGGGTAATGCTTCAGTGCCTAAACTATTCCTAAAAAGCAAATAAAGTCTTCCAGGACATCTGAGTGTCATTTAGTGTATAGGAAGAGAGAAGAGAAATGGGATCTTCATGTTCGAGACATGTTTATTTGCCTCTCATAGGTTTGGCCCAGAAACCAGTTTGTTCACAAAGGACATAATGGGACCAACTTCCCCTACCTTTCTTTTTATTTGGGATATATGATCTCAATGCTTTTAGTTTCCAGTTGAGGTAACAAAGAGAAAAGTCTGCTATCTAAAAATAGAGTGTCGATCCTTAGAGAGAGTGATTTGCTGCTTTATTTTCTTTTTGCTTTTCATTCTTTTAAAAAACTGCCATTACAGATTAGCCTTACGTGTGGAAAGAAGTACTTTAAAGCCATTCTCAGAAGAAAGATTTAAATGATCTGGCAGGGAAGAAAATGGAAACTTTTTGAGATAATGGAATAGAGGTAGCAATGAAGTCATATCTTAAGATCAGTAACATTTAATTTAGATCAATATTGATCAAATTTATTTCCACTTTGTAAATCATCAGTTATCCTGACTTTTAGAAGATCCCATTGGTTATGTGATGGTGTAGGGTAGCAAGGTGGTACACTGGATCAGTACTGGGCCAAGACTCAATAAGACTCATTTTCCCGAGTTCAAACCTGACCTCAGGCACTTTCTATGTGATCCTGGGCAAATTACCTAACCCTCTTTATCTCAGTTTCCTCATCTGTAAAATTAGCTTGAAAAGAAAATGGTAAACTATTCCAATATCTCTGCCAAGAAAACCCTAAGTGGGTTAACAAAGATTCAAACATGACTGAAAAATGATTGGACAATTGGGAGTAGAATGTGTTGCATCAGCAAAACATACAGTCTTATATTTTAAGCTGTTCAAATTAGACATTCCTATTGATCAAAAATGTACATGAATTAACATAGTAGAGAATTATAATGACATAGAAAAGAAGGCTGGTGCCGAAGCCAGAAACTCAACATAAGTCCTGACTCCCGAATATATTAAATGAATCAATGTAGGCAAATCATAATTATCCATTATTTAAGCAGCTTCCTGAAAGTTTGTTTTGAAGTTTTAAGTACCAATGGAAAGAGACCATTATACTGATATAATAATTTGCACTGAACCAAACTAAAAACAACCTCCCAATTAAAACAACATCATGTAGATGAATATCTGTTAATATTTTGACCAGGGTTTGAAGTAGGAATGACAAAAAGAATATGTTGCCTTATCAGAGAAGGGAAATGGTGTAATATAAATGAAAAAGAATAAATGGCTCTTGAGGGTGCAGAGTCTGTCAGACTGCTAATTCTGTGTAGCAGAGGGATCAATGTTGGGCCACGGAGTATATATAGAGACTGGCAATGCTTCTGAAAACACCTAGAGAACAAGATTAAATTGGAATTGGGAAATATTTAACAAAATAAATAAATTACAACAGGACATAGGTAATAATAAGTAGTTTCTTAAGTCAACAAGTGACTTTTGGAGATTATTATGTATTATTTAATGGCTCCCCTTGTTATTTCAGCTTGACACCACTGGTGTATAGTGTGCACTAGAAGGAAACATTTTTCTTACTTGAATGCTTAAGGCTGTTAATGAAACTTCCATACATGGAGAAAAAGCTGAGGAAGTGGTAATATTTGATAAAATTACTCATCAACACATCAGTCTAGATAAAATTATTATTTAAATAAGCATAATCAAGAATTATAGAAGATGAAAAAGATAATTTAAAAATAAAAGTTGGAGAAGAAAGCACGAATAGTTTGCAGACAGATGGAATATGACTATACAAGCACACACGTATTTGGAAAATGGAGAAATGGAGTTTGAAACAAAAGATAAATTTTCAAAATTTGTTTACTTTCAACTTTTAGTTGGAATCTCATCTTTGAGTTAGAAAGCTGTGTGTTATTGTCTGTATTTGTTTTAAAATATAAAGAGACATGATTGTTTCCACTAATGAACATGACAGAATTTGCATTTGAAAATTGGTAGTAGCTTTCATAGTTCAGGACAAAGGAAGATAAAGTATTTGCAGGGATGCTACTTTGGCATTGATGTTGTGCAGAAGTATGGTATGATATATTTCAGATAAGGACAGGTTATGACCAGTTCAAAATGGATAATTATAGGGAAGAAAGACCCCTACGCCCTTATACTTGATTTGATTTTAGTGATAGTGTTAAGTTTAAACCTAATCACTATTATGATTTTAAAGTGATTAGTATAATCCCATTATAATCTTAATTACAATTAGTAGAATTCATGAGTTTATAAGGATCTCTAACTAAAGCATAAAACTGCCTCTAAGAGGACTTTCCAAGCCCTCCCTAAGTCATATTTCTCTTCTATCATGAGATACTGACCATATGAGTTTCAGGTCCTGGAATGCTGCATCATGTCCTGATATGGTGCAAGAATGCTCACCCTTCCCTATTTTTAAATAACTATCTGCCCACCAGATCAGATGAGCCCTGAGATAATGATCATCGGTATTTCTTAATGTGTTGTCTTGTGATTTGACCTTAAGACAAATATGGGTTTTCTTATATGAAATATCCAGTCAGCTGTGTAGTTGGGTGATGGTTTCTAAAAAAGATCTATATAATGCTGTATAATTCATCAGCCTTGATTGGAAATATTCATTCTCTATATAAACCACGTCTCTGCTGCCTGGCTTGGACTCTCGCTTGGGTCCAACTCTGTAACATGTGTGAGATTCTGGGTTTATCTCGGAGACTTGGCCCTCTTCCAATAAACTCTAAATTCCACCTCCACTTGGAGAAATTTGACTTTTTGAGTTTGTTTATCTAAATTGTCTATATCAGATTGGTGGGATAAAAATTTCTACAACATTAGCAATCAATTTTGGATTCTTCAGACAGTTTGGTTTATATGAAGAGGAAAAATAATTGGATGACTCAAAGCTCCTGGGGCAGGTGAAAGGCACAATATCTTTCTAGATATCCTCAGGTAAAGTATCTCTCTCAGGCTCCTATCTATTTCTCTTCTTGGCTACACTGACTGGAAGGTAAATGTCTTTTAAAGAATGGACTGTAACAGTGGATCAGATGGCTTGAATTTATTGTGTTATTATTCACCAGTTCACTTTATCACATATGTAACAAGTTCACAACTTTTCTTCTTTTAAAAAAAAGTGAATCAATCAACTATTTTGATTTTAATCATTTATTTTAGTGCATTTGAACATTTTCGCTCTCCTATTCACTCGTGTTTGGTACACATGCATATGTCTTAGTTTCTTATATATTCTTGTTGGTAAAGATGTGACATGTGTGCCCCAGTGGCAAGGAGAGGGCTGCTGTGTTTGGGCATGTGATCTCTAAAAGGTGTGCCAATGCTGTTATATGTAATAGGGAATCAAAGGTCCAGATTAATATACATGTATGTGGTTATGATGTAAGAGAAACACATGGAAGTTTGTAGCTCCATCTCACTTCAAGAATGGGTAACTCAAATTCCATTAAGTCCAGAAGTAAGAAAATAATTTTATTTGAAGTAGAAATAGTTTTTGGTGGTATAATAGTCTAATAGCAGGTGAAATAATCTGGAGGCTAATCAGCGAGCCATAGGGTGGATGGATAAGCCCAGGGGCTAGTAGAGTAGCCTCTTTGGAGCTGATAGTATGGAACAGTAGCTTCACTATATTGTGGCAGCTTCCACCCAGGAGTGGGAGCTTCCACTGAGGAGTGGCAATTTTCGTACCCTGTGGATCAAGGTTGGCATATTTATTGGGATCTGGTTGCTTAGTATTTCCATTTCCAAACTCAGGTAGAGGAGGTATGTTTAGGGGTTTGTCATCATGGGGAATAAGGATCATGTGCAAGATTGGGGGATTTTTCTCTCATGCCAGAGTACCCAGTGTGCATGTTTCTTGCTCCTCCATTGTATACCTTGTCATCATTTGTCAACATAGCAAAGGTCTTGTTGCCCTTCTAGAGTGGTAACATGGGGCTGGGGCTGGGGTTCATTAGAGGAGCACAATATGTAATTAATTATTTCTATGAACACATAGTTGATTCCTAGTATAGAATGTTACAGATCTAGTACCCAGAGTGGATAACTGAACATTCTACAATTCATACTTGAACAATGCTTAAACTACAGATTTTCCAGTTGATGTTTAATTAGTGCTAACTAATGAGAAATGTAAGATTTCGGAGTATGAGGGTCCCATTCCTATTACTGCCCCTACTGCCCGCTGTCAGCCCACATCAATTAGAGTTATATAGTTATAAATCATAAGTCCTTTGAGAATTGTGATACATATATATTATATATATACATAATATCACAGAATTTAAGTACTCTTTGTGTATCTGGATATATTCACATTCAAAGATGAATATGAATATAGGCATGCAAATATCTATACATACATTTATATAATAATGGTTTTAATGTTTTATTAGACTATAAGTTCCACATAAAATGTAGATTTTAAATACATAATGGATATGTTATATATTTATATTCATCATTATTTCATCTTATAATCACCAAATTAGGCTTTTATAAATTATTTCTTGAATTTTAGAATTTTTAGTTATTTGCTGTAAGAACATCTATATATTAATGTGGTAGATGTGGTTACATTTTCAATCATATATTGCCCCTTGTTCTCCATTTGCATACACTATTGGAAATCACTCTACTTTCCATTTCCCTTATGAATGAAAAAATCTTGACTACTTCTTGTAATCTCATATAACAATTGATTTTTCAGTTTTTGCTGTACAAGATTTATTTACTATGAAGAAGAGTAAGAAAACCTTGAGAATCACAGATAAAAGCTGATTTTCTTTATTTTAACCCTATTCAGAGTACTTCAAATCATTTAAAAAGCTCATGAAGGGAAACTATGTAGGAATGTCGATATGCAAGAGTCAGATTTCTATATTTACTTAAAACTTGTAACTGAAAAATATATATGTATGTGTGTATGCAAATACACATATATAAAATGCATACACATCCGTATACATATATATAATTTATAGCAAATAATTTCCCTTTTCTATTCCATTTTATTTTAACACCTAATAAACAAGGATATAGATTTTATTATTTGCAGTCCTGCCTCCTTACTTTGACATTTAATCAAAAGCATTAAATGTTGATTTCCAACAGTACTTACTGAGTACTTGAGGAGAAATGATGAGCTGCTTAAAAATACTTAACTTGTAAATAGTTGCTGTTTTATATTCTCCCATTCCAATACACAGGCAAATAACTCCTTTTACCCAGCCTCTGACTTTTTCTGATTTCTTTTGTTGTGATCAATATCCAAATTTAAATACTTAAGTCACTCAATCTTAATGGTATTGAACTTTATAGCATGTCTTCCCTCAAGTTCACTTCTATGCCTCTATACAAAAGGCAGATAACTGGTTAAGGTAATTTCATATTTATGAAATATATATGAAATCAATAAATGGAATATATAGATACATATGCCTTTGTGAGTATAAATAACTCCCAATATGGAAACTCCCTCTACCAATACAGAACTCAACCTATAAAATATTAAATAAATTATAAGGAATTGCTTTAGACATTTTGTAGTATAAAATAATTTTCCCAGTTCCACAAGACTTAGAGATGACAGAGGAAAGATTTGAACTTAAGTACTATCCTGCCCTTTCCCTTTATCCTATGTTGGCTATAATAACCAATGCAAATAGAAAGACAAATTAAAATCTTCATTCTCATGTCTGTAATTCATGTAATTCATGATGTAAATCATCAATTGATAATTGAACACAATATTTTATTAATTCATTAAATTACAGTATGGCCTCATAACAATTTAGAATATTGAGTATAAAATAAACATTCCATATAACCTCATTGATTACTATATTTAGGCATATATATCATCCATACTATCAACTAGAATTAAGTGTCTTCTATATGATAGTTAAAGAAATTTTAAAAGGACAAAAATGATCTTAACATCTAACCTTAAGAGACAACATGTACATATATCATTAGATATAAAGTACCTACAAAATCGATGCCAGGTAGTGTTTAGGGAAAGGTTGAAAAATAGTAGATGGAACCAGGAAAGTCTCCCAGTGAAAGAGGTGTGTTTTTTATAAGTTTTGATGCCATAAATTATTATTTTATCTCCCTATAGCCATACTTTTAATAACTTTACTTTATTAATTTTTTGTTTTAAAATTTTTTTTACAAATTACATGTTGATACAATTTTTTAATAATCTTTTTCTGAAATTGATGAATCTATGTTTACTCCGTCCATCTGACCCTACCTACCTCCCCAAACTAGCAGGTCACAAATAGGATATAGATTGTACTTGTATTATACAATACATATACCCATGTTTGTCATGTTGGGAAACAAAGCACATAATACTCATACTAGAGAAAAATTCATTGAAAAATAAAATGAAGAATGGTATCTTTCAAGCTACTTTCAGACTCTATCAGTTCCTTCTGTCGTGGTGGATAGCCTTTTTCATCATGAGTCCCTTGGAGTTGCCTTGAATCCTTGTATTGTTGATAATATTTAAGTCATTCATAGTTGAACATCATACACTATTGTTACCATGTAGAACAATTTCCCTGGTTGTGCTCACTCCACTTTGAATCACTTCATATAAGTCTTCCAGGTTGGGTTTGTGTGCAATCCCCTTGTTAGTCATTTCTTACACTAAAATAGAATTCCATTAAAACCATTTGCCACAACTCCAATAGCCATTTCCCAATTGATGGACATCCCTTCATTTTCCAGTTCTTGGCTACCACAAAAAGAGAACCTATAAATATTTTTGTACAAGTAGGTCCTTTCCCCCATTTTTGATCTCTTTGGGATATGAACCTAGTAGTGATATTGCTGGGTCAAAGTATACATGCAGTATTATTGCTTTAACTATTTTTCATTAAAAAAAAAGACTCCTACCTAAATTTTAAAGCTGATTTGAACCTGGGGAGGCACTTAGGGGAAGTTTCAGGGATCAAAAAACAAAAGAAAATTTGGGGGAAGATAGAAAATTTAGTGTCAATTCAATTCATACTCCGAGGGTCCCAGTATTCTAAAAGTGTAAGACAGAATGAAACTTACGAAGAGATAAGGTCCGACTGACTTATTTCACAAATAAGGACATTTACATCCAGAGATGTTAGATGAATTGTCCTAGTTCAAATAGATAGAAGATGGTTAGGTAATGTGAGAAAGAGAAAGTGCTATCCAGGTATGAGAATAGCCTGTTCAAAAGTGAAGAAATGGGAATTGGAGTGCTTGTATGAGGATGAGGATGAAGGCAAGTGTTGGTGAACTGTAGTATCTGTGAAGGAGACTAATGTGTAATGCGGCCAAAGTCTGTGGCCAGGTGGTGAAGGGATTTAAATACAAAACAGAAGAATTTGTATTTTTAATCTGCAGATAATACAGAGCTATTGAAGTCTGTAGAATAAAGTAATGACATGATCTTATCTGGTCAAAGGATGGTGATGAACCATATGATGACAAAATAGCTCCTGAGGGTTATTTCAATCAGGGCAAACTGGTAGATACTACTAAAATGGAAAAGAGAAAGCATACTGTCTACTTTGTCAGAGTCTTATCACAAAATATGATGATTTATTTTTCCTCAAGCCACAACAAATGCACACATAAAAAGTATAATGAAGCATAGTTGGATCACTGTCTGAACTAGAGAAAATTATATATTTTGAAGTGAATTGTGGCTTCTTGACATATTTATGCAGAATATGTATATACAGGAATGTTAAAAATTCTTGGTCTGACTATTTACATTTTAAATACTTGAACACTCACTAATGATTTCTAGAATACCTAAGTATGTACATTGTGTGCATGTGTGTGTTTTGGTCCTTGCTTGATTATATACTCTATTAGTACATATAGTATATACATATAGAATGAATATATATATATAGTATATACATATATACATTGAAAACTATAATCAAGATAATTCACATATTATTTTAGTTAAATATCTGTTGTGTTTCAACTTATGAATGTCCTGGCCAAGATAAAATATTTAGAGCAGGGGTCTGCAACCTTTTTGGCTATGAGAGCCATAAACACCACATTTTTTAAAATGTAATTTCATGAGAGCCTTACAATATGTTTAACACTGAATACAAGTAAATATGTGCATTTTATGTAAGAACAACACTTTTAAAGTACAATAAATCTCTGAACTATTTTTAGTAACATTATTATGTGCTAACCAATGATGAATAAAGTACATTAATGTGACTTCTGGTGCTACATGGTTTTGCTGATTTTATTAATCAAAATTATTTTGATTATTAATAAAAAATCAAGACTTAATGGGGCACTATAGTACTGATATAACTGCACGCATACATATAAAACTCCTTTACACTAAGAAAATTGCTGAAATAAAGAGAAAAATTCACTGAAGAATACTTTTTCCTCTCCTTCTCTCAAATCAGGCAACAGGAGAAGAAAAAGCTGCCAGCCTTCTGGTTAAGCCATTTGCCCACATAAATTAAGTAGGTGATCAGGAGATTACAGAAAATAACATGACTTGTGTGCAGGTACAGTAGTGGGGGAGGAGGGCACCTTTTCATGGAAAACTGGCCAGGACACATCACACACATTTCCTGGTACAGGTGTTTATCAGTGCTGCCTACTCAATCATTCTGCATCAAATAAAACAACTACTGGGGAGAAATGGTTCTCTCTAATGAAGCATATGTAAAGATGTAATCTGACTATAGTTCCCTTTTAAGAGCAGGCAGAAAAGTTAAAAACAATAACAATCCCACAAATAGGGAGTGCAGACCCCATGAATGCATTGAGATAAAGCCATGTAAATCAGAGGCAGAGGGGTAGAGAATGTAGACAAAAGGGATCAATCACTATACAGAACCCCAAGATATCAGCAACAGGTGTGGAAAGAGTAAAAGGAGGGCAGAAGGAGGAACACACAGCACACCTACCAAGCCAAACTAAAGACCAGGATTCATCTCGCGTGGCAATATCAATGAGGGAGCTTCTATCTTAGAAGATAGTTGAGGTACCGAAAGGATCACTTAACATATCAAGTAATGCATGGTGTCATGCGTAAACTGTTAGTTACTGTGCTGTGGTTGACTTTGTGGCTCCTGCAGAAAGAGAGAGATATGGCCCTCAAAAGAGCCAGATATGGCTCCAGAGCCATACGTTGCTGACCCCTGATTTAGAGGGAAATATGACTTGAAAAAATTAAAAAATATTTCTGAAAAAAATGTTCATTTATTAATGGGCAATGTCAGTGCTGTAGTTTTCTAATGTAGCCGTGATCTGAGATGAATGTTTTCATATTCCTGCTGATGATACACAATGCAATCAATCCCAACCTGTCCTTTTGGTACCGCTCTTTCCATATCTTCCCACCCAACATTTAAGAGTGCTTCTTCTCCTTTCCTTTACATGGGTGACAATGGAGAACACTGATCATTATTCCTTGGTCTTATTTACTATGTGATCAGCTCACCTAATGGCTGTTAATGACTTTAATGATAGTTAAAAGCCTGTAATAAAAGTAGGGCTGACTAATTAAATAAATATTTCACTAATTTACCAATTATGCTTCTGCCTTTCTGTCATATTAAGGCATATTAGCTATTTACTATCTGTCTGACCTTGGACAGTTCCTTTAAAATCTCTGGATCTCAGTGTCCTCATCTCTAAATTGAGGAGGCTGGACATTATCGTCTCAAAAGTCTTGAGCTTCTATGATATTGAGATCCTGTGAGTATGAATTGAATTGACTCAAATCCTCCTTTCCTCCTCAATGTTCCCCAAATATTATTTTTTTAATTCCTAAAACTTACCTGAATGCCTAACTAGGATCAGAATTCACCTTTTACTTCAGGCAAAAATCATTTAAAAAAAATAAGGATAAAATGATCAAGAGAAAATTGATTATAGGAACAAAAATGCTAAAATATAGCAACAAAACTCTTCAGTCATAGATGTAAATCTGAATGTATAGGAGCACTAACTTTGAATTAGAACCTATAAAAAGGAACAAAGTGTGCTCGTGACTAAATGCAGATTATTATAATACAGTAATTCAGATTTTCTTTCCTAAATGAAAGCATATTATCAAAGGATATTTTCCCCCATATGATAGTACTCTACTCAGACAATCACAACTCAAAATAAAATTATATTTTTAATAAAGAGATTCCTTTTTTCCTCTACATATTTTATGTTTCTATTTCAGTCAAAGGAAAATTGTTGATGTATACTTTACTCACCTTTCCAGTAGATGGTAGTACAGATGTTCTTTAAAAACAAACAAACAAACAAAAAAACATTCTCCAGCACTGGGAGCTAAAAGGAAAGAGACATTTTCAAACACACATCATATACACACACATATGCACACACACGCACACACACATGAGTTTTGAGTCATTTAATTATTATGAATGTTTCTAGTGAATTGTAAAACATTTCAGAAGACTGAAAAAGTATGAAATCTGACATTTTCCATTTTCATTCCAAGAACTGAATCACCAGTTTATGAAGATAGTGTTTATCCATGTGTATGGGATGAAGGTAGAGAAAATACCAATTATTTGACAATCTTGTTAAATGGGGAGGAAAATATTATTTCCAATGTATTGTGTGTGTATGAAAATATTGTAAATCCTGACTCCAGAATGTCAATTGGTCAATTGCATTCTGCTACGTAATATTAAAAAAAAATCAAGATAATGTCTTGCATCATGCCTTCAGTTCTTTAGTTCTTGTCCTGATTTTATCTGTACCAGTAGGAAACAAAATTATCAGTTCAACCAGATTTGTCTGTGACAAATGCTCCCTTGTGAAGCACAAGATGTGTGTATGTGTCTCTGTGTGTGTGTGTGTGTGTGTGTGTGTGTGTGTGTGTGTGTGTTGCTTCTTATCAGGAGTGTTTATTTTAAAGATAGACTTTAAATGTCCTACATAAATCAAGGATATTTGACTCACACCTTGAAAGAAGAAACCTCTTTTTAATCTCACATGTTTATTTGTTTTTAGCATATCTTATAGGAACTATTAAAGGGTAAATAACAAGGTTGGGTAAAAAAAAAGTGAGGCTACAAAAAGGAAAGAAAAATCATCAGGTAGGGATTTCTTGTCAGATGATGTTTACTGCAAAAACCTTTACATTTGTATAGACTGTGAAAGAATGGTTAGTTAGGCAAAAGAGGGTCTGCTCAATGTTTGCCTCTGGCATTCTTAGATTGTCTCTAAGAAGGTTATAATTTTATTGTCTATGAATATGCCCGGGTCAGTGGAATTCAACACTTTCCTTCTCAGCATTGGTCCCACTCCATTTTGATTACAGTATATTCTCGGTATAGTCTTTGGTATTTAATTTAGTCCCCAGTAGGGGGAAGTTTAGAAAGCACTTGTCTTTCATTGCACAATGAGTTTGGTTCAACTCTGCCCAGTGATATAAAACAATAAGCCTCAGAGGTAATTATAGAGTGCTTTTGCAAAAGGTGGCAGGGCTATTTTGCCAGACCTCCATGTCAGCAAGGTGGCTCATTTCAAGGGAGGTTCACACAAAGCTGAACTGTGGAGCTAGTTGTGTAGCCTGCTGTGGGGGTAATGTGATCAGCTTCTGTGGGAGTGGGCTCACAGGAGGCCCTCCATAATGGCAGCCCCTGCTGGCTGTTCCTAAATCAGTTTCACAAGCAAAGAAGCTTTGAATGGCTTTCTTCCTAGGATAAACACTGTGAAGAAGGTCAGAAGAATATTTTCCATTCTTGGAGAAAGGATAGTGGCACGGAATTCTGAGAGTCCTTTCAGGAAGATAACAGGTGCTCTTCATACCTTTCCTGTTTGCTGAGTGAACTACTGTGTTACTTTTACCACATTAAGACTAACTAGAAAGAAGTTTTAAAGCAACAACAAAACTGAGGGCCAAATGAAGTGGGAAATTTAAAGAAAACAATAAAAGCATCTCTAAAATAAAACCATACAATGGGTTTCCAAAATGTGATTCCAAATGCTGTTTAAAGAAACCAAATCATTACTAAGTATCGCTACGAGAAAAGATTTGCAAAGAGTGAATTCCCTAAGGAGTGTTGATATTCTTCATGTTTAATAAAAAGTACAAGGAGTACGTTGTCTATAATTCACAGAATTAACAAAGTTCAAATCAGGCCAAAACAATGGGATTTGCCCTACAGCATCAAAATCTAGAGTGCACTGACAGTATTCATAAAATTTAACTTTGCACATAATTAAACAAGAATAAAAATTAGTTAAAATATGAAAATACTCCAGTTTTTTAACCACCTCCTCCTCAAAAACTTCATCCTCATTTCCTAGAATCTACTAAGATTATGGACAAATGTTCCAGGGATTTTGTCTCAATTCCCCAAAGAAAAGAAAGTGTAACATAAATTTGACCTTCACTGCTGCCTGGTGGTTCTAATATTCATCTTGTAATTTGTTCCCACTCATTTTTTTGAAGATCATTCCAAACTTTTTCAACACATCTCAAACCTCTCTCAGCGAAATACTGTCATGTTTGACATTTACAACTACCCATAGTGCATTCCTGATTACCTTTGTTTTTCTGACCTCTCTTTTTCTATGTTCTTCCTTACTTCCATTTGTTTCTCCTTCACTCCGAAATATGGATATTTCATAAGATTTTATCATTAACTACTTAATTTTCTCTCTCTACATGATAAACCTGACAACAAGGCTTCACGGAATGAGCTTCAGCTCTTATTCT
The DNA here is from genome assembly GCF_016433145.1 of Gracilinanus agilis. Classification (NCBI taxonomy): domain Eukaryota; kingdom Metazoa; phylum Chordata; class Mammalia; order Didelphimorphia; family Didelphidae; genus Gracilinanus; species Gracilinanus agilis. Next base: position 139,664,242 of record NC_058135.1, read on the forward strand.
TTTGACATTTTATTAAAAGCAGGGGTGTACATAAGATGTTCTTCAGCCATCTCTCCTTGCTTTTCAACCAGCCTACGTTCTTCTCAGTCATATGTTTGTCTGGTAGAATATTGTATAGTTTTATGTGAATAATTTTGCTAAGTACTTACTGACCCTTTCATTGATTTATAAAGTTTTTTTCTGGTGCTCTACATTTGTTCCTGTCATTGTCTTTTGCCTAGATTATAAAGTCACTACATGAAGAGACAGAATGTGAAACCAGTTCTTCATTCTCCAAATACAATTATTCTCCTTTTAACAAATACTGAGACCTTTTCATATTCATAATTCTTTTTATTGTATGGAGATTTCTTTTTTAAAAAATTAATGATATTTATGTGCAAGCATCTCATCCCTTACCTTCTCTCCTTGCATTATAGAAGACATGACTTAAGAATTAAGTGTGTATATACAATATTTTTCATGTCTCCATTTTCAGTTCATTTTCTGGAGGTGATGTTCACAACTTATTATTCAAGTATTAAATCTATACTTGTGTCTAATATTATCTTAGTTCTACTGATTTTGCTATTCATTATTCCATGTAGTTCTTTATTTTTTATTTTAAATTCATTATTTATTTAATTAATTTAGAATATTTTTTCATGGTTACATGATTTATGTTTTTTTCCTCCCCCTCTCATAGCTTATGAGCAATTCCACTGTGTTTTCATGTAGTTCTTTTCATGTTAAATGCTCATTCTTTCTTATTGCTCAATTATACATCTTTTTATATCATTCTTAGTGCTATATATATAAGTAATTGATATCCCCTTTCAAAAATTTAAGGATCTGTCAGGTTGTTCATTGGAAATCTTCCTTGACTTATAAAAGCAGAATTTAGAATTTTAAAATTTAGAAGAGGATCTTTGAGAGCGGGTGAAAAGTCACTCACTCTGTCATCATACAGTTGCTAAATCTTCTTCAAATAAGCTGGTACTTGGATAACAGATATACAGTATCTTATATTCTACGATGGCATAGGTTCCAATATCCAGATTTGTATCCATCTTCTGAAAAGTCAACAGAGTGGGATTTTATTCAAAGAGATATTCAATGCTTATTTGTCAAATGAAATAAAGAAATGAATAATGGATTTTCTTACAGTATTTTTCATCATTGTAATAATTGTGAAACCAGGAAGGAATATGTATGTATAATATATAATATATGTATAATTGCACGTATTTTTCACATAGTCACTTAGAAAAAGATAAAGACTAAAATATTCTACACAATTAAGGCCTTTAATTTCAGAAACAGATGATAAGAGTATAATGGCAGTAAATCAATATCAAGTCTATACCTATATTTGCATCAGTGTTTATACAAATCAGTTCATTATTCTGTTTCATCTTATACTGTTTCTAATTACAAATATTGTCATACATTTTCTATTAATAACATGATTTCTTACTCTAATCCAAATCCTGTAGTAAATTTGTCTATGATATTGTTATTTTCATGAAAAAATCAAAATAAAGAAATGTTGATATATTTGCTATGTTAAATTGTAAATTTTAGTTAAGACAGGTTTGAGGTATTAAAATTTTAAAGCAATAGATGTAATCAAATATTCACCATCTTAACCTTATTTTCTTATTTCATTTCTCAATAAAATTGATCAAGTGTACTTATTGATGACAATCAAAGAATACTTGTAGAGTGAACTAACTGTATGAAAGGAGGAGGGATCATATCATTTAAAGGATTAAAAATATAAAGCTAGCAAGATGCATAAGAAAAATCTATTACCTTTCTCACCAGTCCTTAACATATATGATTGATTATGCTATTTATTTCTTCTTCCAAGGCATTCAAAGCATTAAAACAGTGCATATTTTGTACATATGTATATTTCTTACCTACTCATTTCATTAATGTTATTAAATATAATTAGTAAGTGTCTGAGATTTTATTTGAACTCAGGTCTTCCTGACTTCAGGTTCAGGGCTTTGTGCCACAGGCTACCTGGCTGCTTCTATTTCTGCAGGATTTACTCAGAGTTCTTCACTTGATCATAGAGGTGGTATTTATATTTACATTTACCTGTTGTGGTTATATTTCACCAGAATAATATGCATTTAGAGATCTTAACTATCAAAAACATTCTTTTAAAAATAGATAAATACAGAGACTAGTTTTTCTAGTCTTCTAAATATCAGATAATACTATGGAGTGGAATGCACCTAGATTAACAAATTTAGCATAAAGAATTTAGCATCAAAATTTATTATCATTCGGCTTTGATCCTCTGACCCTTACTTGTGTGACCCTAGACCAGTAATTTGATCTCTGAGTCTTTGGCAACTCAATACATGCTACAAATGGATCAGGATCTACATCAATTAAATCAATTTGGGGGCATTAATAAAATTCCAGAATTTTGAAATTATTAACTGGCATGTATAATTTTTGGGAAGTTTTTTTTCTTTAAACAAAGCTAAAATGCCTATGACTTTTACTTATTTGGTTACATTTTTGCCCTGTGGAGTCAAACAGAATAATTATGATCTTTATTCTATCTGATGACTATTCAAATATTTGATGATGATTGTCACGTTCCCCAAATAATCTTTTCTCACTGTCAAGACCTTTAGTTTTTTTCACCAATTATATGTGGCATAGCTTTAAGAGCCTGCATTATTCTGGTCACTACAGTATAAGCATATTCTAGTTTATCAAGTTTTTTACATAGTGCCCAGAAGAAATAATCATTCAGATAAAGCCTAATGAAAATGGAGTAAAAATTTAGTTACTTTCCATTTTCTACCATCTACTCTTTTTGTTATGGTCTTCATGGATATCACATCTTTCCCACAATAACCTCATCATATGAAATCTAATCATCATGAAGATAGATTCAGCTCTGATGCCCAATACTTCCTCTGCATCCTGACTTCCTCTCTTCTCTGATTGGAAGACTGGAGGACTAAATAATAATCTACTCCTAAAACTTTCTATAAGAGAGGACTCAGGACTTCCTGGAAAAGTCAATCTTTAATTATCTGTTCTTCTTGGTTTAACTCTATAAACATCATGCCCTACTCTAGGGAACCTCTAGCCAACCTCCTCACCCCATCAGTTTTTCTGTTTGTATTGTTTTTCCTCATAAGAAAATAAGCTCCTTTGGGAAAGGGACAATGTTGCTTTTACTTGCTTATGCCTGACATAGTCTTATTGTTATTCAACCTTTCAGCTCTATTCAGGTCTTCATGCACTGTGGACCATACTGTCCATGAGGTTTTCTTGACAGAGATTTTGAAATGGCTTGCCATTTCCTTCTCTAGTGGAATAAGACAAATGGACATTTAGTGCTAATAAGTGTCTGAGTCCAGATTTGGCCTCAGATCTGTCTAATTCCAAGAAAGCACTCTTTCTACATGTAGCTGCCTCTGCCCATCAGTAGGTCTTTAATATATGCTTATTGGTTAACTATTGACCTTTCCTTATTGATTGCATTATTAACAATATTTAATAATCGATTAAGTGTTTTATTTGCTTTATTTCCTTATTGCTATTTAATAGATTATTGCCCAATAACCCCCCCAAGACCTTTATTACATAATTCATTTTAGTATTGCTCTACTATACTTAAACAATGTATTGTTACGTATGCAAATGAAGAACTTTATTTTTCCTTATTATATTTTATTATGTTAGCCATTGCTTAACATTATATTCTGTCAATATTTGTCTCAATCTCTTAATCTAACTAATTACCTATCATGCAAACATGTTATTTATATTTTAATCCAGATCTATTATAAAAATACATGCTAAACAGAGCAGCAGAAAGGAGAGAGCCCTGAAGCATTCAATTAGAGATTTTCCTTCAGGTTACCAACAATCTACTGCCACTCCTTGGATCTGTTCAGTCAGTCATTTTGGGGAGGAGATGGTGAAACAACTGTGTTATTATTCACTCCCTTTCTCTACATGTCCCCAATGATATCATGACAGAGTGTGTCAACTGACTTGTTGAAATCCTGTATGCTTATGAATTTAGTATTTCTTTGTCAAATAGACACACAAAGGGAAATTGATTAAGGAATTTAAAGCATTTTTTGTAATATTTATGTTAAAGATCATTTACTCATATCATCCTGAAATGAATTATCTGCTAATGATACTTTTTTCTTTTGCATGGGAGTACAGATCATATTGTTATTCTAGGAAGTAGACAAAATTATTCTAGCCATGGAATTTTCATCAAAGCTGGGAAGTGTTCATATGTAAAGAATAAACTAGAATCTGGGTCTGGAAGTTTGTAATTAACTCTAATACTCAAATTATTTTCATGGAATGCATTTCATTGAAAGCTGCTTGGAATAACCTATCAAAGGTACCTATTGTCCTATGAGATGTACCTAAGAAGCTTTGGTTAGGAAATCATATTGATTTTGTATTTGAAGAAAGGAAGGCAAAATAATTTTATAGTGGTAGACTCCTTAAAATATTTTAAATATTTCCAGTTCCATCTCAAACTTCTGCTGCAACAGTAACTACCCTGAATCTTTTATTTACAACATATGGCTTGCTAGACACTTTTTTTGGACAATTGGTCTATATTTCCTCAATTCTATTTAAAGACTTTACAGACACAAAAACTATATGAGTACCTACAATTATAACCCACTTCTCCTTAAAACCTTACAAAGTTAAAATGATGGCAGAGACTACCAAGTATCCTCTGAAGCAGATTGCTAGAGGGGATTAGGAAATAATACTTGCCAGTTTTCTCATCACTTGACATATCATTCCATATACAGCAACTAGAGTCAGTCTCATTGGATTAAAAAGAAATTGAGAATAAGTCTTAAAACTTTTCTGAACCATTAAGTCTGATTCAGTTGAGAAATTACAAAGCAAATGAAATCATAGATATTATGCTTTCTATATTAGACTTTATTCATCTTTTAGCATAAAACTATTTTTATTAAAAATAATGGATCTAAACCAAAGTAGAATCAACCACTGTTATCATACTTAAGGGTTTGTTTCATACAAATTTCATCTTAATAATAAGTCAGCAGGCATTTCCATATTGAGTGAAAAGAGTCCTTCCAAGAGAATGTATCCGTAGTAAAATCAATATAAGTACCCACCTCAAAACTTGAGTTTCAAATCCTAAAAGAGAACTAAGCAATAATTTTCTCAGATGACTACAGTTTCTTATTTGGAGGCTCATTCTTTGGAGCCAAGACACATTCTTAAAAATCTTGTTGATTATATGACTATTAACTGGGTGTGGGGAGAAAGTGCAAGATATATGCTTAACAAAGGAATTGGTTCACATAATGATATTTTTCTCTTTTAGCTCCTTTTATGGATTGAGTTCCTAAGCTGTAATGATTTCAGAGTAATTTCTGAAGAAATAAAGTAACCTGATGTTTAAGGTCTTAATACTAATAAAAACTGCAACAAGGTAACATCCTTGATAATTAGTATGGTACAAAGAAAAGTAGGGTATTTATATTTAAAAAAAGTTTAAAATTCAGACTCAGCGATTTGCTACCTGTGTAAATTAAGATGAGTTACTTTATCCATAGGGCTTCAGGTTTTTTATCCATAAAATGACTGGGTTGTATTAGATAACCCATGAGGTCACTTCCAAATTGAAATCAGATACTCTGTGTTTTGCTGTGTTTAATGACAAATTTTCAAGGTATCCAGGGATAAACAAGAGGGAGCAAACCACCATTACCATAAAACTCTATAGCAGCAATCACTGGCTAATTGTCACCACAAGTAGATGATGATAGGAGATGTGGGAATGTTGGTACCTATCCTGCTTCCAGGTCAGTCCTCATAGATATCATTTGAGGAATTGGTTCTTTCTGAAAAGGATACATCCAGAGTTACCTACTGCCAACCAATCATACCTCACAGGACAGGCAAGTCAGCTTAGTTGAAGCACCAAGACGTCCTGGGAGAGAGACATGAGGTACTTGGAACGTCAAACCACCACCACCACACTAACCATCATCTTCTTCATATCCCAGTGTAGCCTGCCCTGGATCTGGAACTCAAGAGCATTGGAAATTGCAATACTTCCAACACAGTGCCTACAGCCATTATTCTTGGAAGTGACCCTCATGAAGAGAAATACTGACAACTGGTCCTGTAGGTGATAAGAGTCACAGATACTGAAGACCTGAAAAACAAGTTCTTGAAACAAAAGTCATTAACATTTTCAAATGTTTCAACATTAGAAGGTGAAATGATTTAACATTTATTATATATTATATAACATTATTATATATTAAGAATTAGACATTACCATCTATTTTTCTATGGTACCCTATTATGGTCAATGATATATAACTTATATCCAAAATTTCCCAGTTTTATTTTTTACCTCCTTAGAATGAAAGCACCTTGTTACTTTTCTATGTGTATCCTCAAGGACCTAGCACAAAGGAAGTCCTTAGTAAATGTTTCATCCATTAATTAATCTATATGATATAATTTCTCCATCAGTAATTTTTGAAAATTTTCCTTTTTGCCCAACTGAACAATTACAATTCCTATAATTTCACCTTTCACCCAGTCCTTTCACTTGGATCTATATAGCCTTCACCTATGAAAAAAGCATCTTTTATTGTTATCATGAATTTATATATCCTTCACTGGTGAGTGAGAAAAAGAAAGCATTATATAAAGGAAAGAACATTAGATGTGTAACCACAAGATTTGAGCATAAGTACTGTTTTTGCCTTTTTCTGAACTTTGTGATGTTGGACAAGTAATTTAATATCATAGAAACTCATTTCTTTTACCTCTTCTAAAAATGGGAGAAAATAATCATGATAATATGTACCTCAAAAAACTAAAGTACTACGTAAATGTCAACATAATCAAAATGTATTTTTTCTGTTAAGTTCCTTCATCATGTGTGTTAATTAATAATCACTTCTGCTACTTTATTAAAAGTAGCTCCTCGTCCCCATCAGATATAGGTAGGGTAGACTGGTGCCGAGCTAGATATACCTAAAAAGATGAGTCAGTGGAGTATGATACTACATATCAAAGCAATTCTATGAATTCATGTATTTATCTTTTATTTCTGAATTGGTCATTATTGTCATATTCATACTTTGAATCTATTTACCCAGAATGGTCATATCTAAGAGGTTCTAGTTCTCTTTGTCTACATCAGTATAAAACTCCCCAGACTAAAATCTCTTTCTCCTCTCTTCTTTCCTTCTACTGTCAAGAATTCCCATATTTCATTATTCTATCAATCAACAAAAAATAATATATTCAGTGTCTTCTATATACTTGGTACTATATTTGGCACTGGAGATACAAAAACAAATAAGCAAACAAAAGAATGAATTGATAGAGTTGAGAAAATAAATAAGTTAATAAGTAAAATAAGTAGACAAATACACAAAAAAGTAATGAAAAAAAATCTATATAAAATGAAATAATTCCTATGATCAAAGAACTTATCTTATATATCAGGATATAGACAGTTTTCTGATTTAAGGAAATGTAAGTGGTTTCACTGACTACTGACCAGTGCTGCAATAAAAGTAAATAACATTTATTAAGTGCCTACTATGTGCAAGAGACTGTACTAAGCTCTAGGGATGTAAATTTGTAAAACAAACAAAAAACCAACAAATTAGTTCTTTCTCTCAAGGAGCAAAATACAAAAGGAAGTTGAAAAGAAAGGAGCTATCTTGGATTAGTCAGTCAGAAAAACCAGAAAGCAATATAGCCAGATGAAAAATGAGGACATATCTGAGCTGAACTCTCTCCTGAAATGGAAATTTCTAGTATATGACCACACCTTCCATTTAGAAAGGTGGTGATGAGATGGAATACCAAGGCTCATGGGATCTTATATAAAGGATGATGAGGTCTATGCCAGTAACAAGTAGCACATATATCTTTGTGTTTTTGTATGTTTCTACAGTGGATTGTATACTACAATAAACCCTATGGTTACCATAGATTTGAGTTTGACTGTTTCACAATTCTTTATGTGAATTAATGTTCCATCAGAGTCACAATTTTTATAATCTAGTTAGCTTCACTCATAAATTCTCTGTAGTTAAATTATGATCTCTCAAAAAGAATGGTAGGATGCTCACTGTTTTCATTTTATTTTATTTTGTTTTGTTTTAATATCAGCTCATATCTAGATGTATAAATTTGCATAGTCAAGTTCATTCTCACTTATTTTGTGTAGAGACTAAACCAGTGATTCCCAAAGTGGGTTCTTCCACCCTCTGGTGGGGGCTGCAGTGATCCAGGGAGAGAGGTGATGGCCACAAGTGCATTTATCTTTCCTATTAATTGCTATTAAAATTAAAAAAAATTAATTTCCAGGGGGCTAAGTAATATTTTTTCTGGAAAGGGGGCTGCAGGCCAAACAAGTTTGGGAACCACGGGACTAAACCCTTGCAAATTTTCTTACTTATCAGAGATGTCAATCTTTATTATCAATTTATGTATTATTTATTTTGGGGGGGTATTAATAAAATTATTGTTCAAAAAATCTATATTCTTTGAATAAGGAAAATAAGAAAGGGGGGTTAGTCTTTAAACTTGTGAAGAGAAGCCTACCAATGTATGGGTATGACAGCTGTTTTCAAGCATTTTAAGGGTTCTCATGAAAGACAGATTAGCCTTTTCCTCCCTTTGAACCTAGAGGGTAAATTAGGAATGTCAGAAGAGTAAATGAAAGTGACAGAAAGGCATATTGAGGCTTGATATAGTGAAAACTTCCTAATGATTGATTTTGCAGAAAAATAGAATGAATTCCCTCAGGAAGAAGTGAGTTCTTCTTCTTTGAGATCAGTTAGCAAATGCTGGGTGACTATTTAAATATTACAGTGAGGATTTCAATATATGTATAAGTTGGACAAGATCATTTTAGGCTTCTCTTCTAACTGATTCTATAATACTTGCATTATCTTCCTTGTAAGATTACCATAAAAATCCTTTGTATATTTTCATGATGAATTTTTTAAAAGAAAGACCTATTTAAATCCAACTTAGCATGGGTTGAAAGTGATAATGCTGGATCCTTAAAGGCTTTCTTAGAGAATAACAGGATCTGGTACATGCTTCAAAGAAAGAAAAAATTTAATAATAGGCCACATACAGGTCTACCATCTGAGACCAGTCTTGCTAAATTTAAAGAGGTTAATCCACAGCATGAACACAGCCTTAGTGGGAGCTGTACTTCTTGTCATCAGATTGATATCCATAATGATGTAATCATATGCATTTTTGATTCTGATAAACAGAAATCAGTAAACATTAACAAAAAAAATATTGTTTAAAAGTTCAAGTTCGACTCAAAGCTAGAAATAAAAATTGGATATGAATGAAACTTCATAACTTGAAATCATAAATTTTTTCTTAAAAATAATTTCTGAACTAACAGTTTAATGTGGATATAATGCTGAATCAAAAAACATCATTCCAGTGGATAATCTGAATCAGTGGGATATTAGACACAACACATTTTATTTCACTGATATGGCTATTGAAATTTGGGGTGGGATATTTTATTTAAGATTTGCTATTTTTCTTTTTCTCTCTTCTCTCTGTGGGGGAAAAAATGTCTGCACAGCAAACAAACCAGAAATTATGGCCCATATCCAGCAATTTAGGATGTTTTTCAAAGGTTCATCTAATTCCCAAACTGCTCATCTGATAAAAGTGCATCAAATGTTATTATCTTTGTTTTAGTGGCCTTTGATTTCCCACTGGAGATATTTTTATTTTTGCTTAATATATTTTGTGCTTGTTTTTTAACTATTAGGTTTTTTTAGTCCTAGAGTAGAAATCAACTGTTGACACTTCTTTTGGAACAAATATTTTTCTGTAGTGTCTTTCTCAGAAGATGGGCTATGTTGATCTTCCCAGTGGGCTGCTTGATTTCCAGTATCCAAGGGCAGAGGTAGAAAAATTATGGGAAGTAGATTGAATCACAGTCAATAAAGAGGGCTGTAGATCATTTACTAGCTCTAGGATGCAATCTATGTACTTTAGAGGATGGAGAACCCTTTTGAATTTGTACTATTTATCTATCACAGATTTCATGGAGCAAGAAAGCATCCAAATGTTCTTTCAGCCCTCCTTAATATGGCCCTCCTTAATATGGATTATCCTTTCTTTCCATCTACCACATTTCTTTTACTGGAACTCTTCTCAATGGATATCTCTTTTTTCAATTTTCAATAAACTTTCCCACCTCAATAATATTTTATCATACCACTGGGTATCACCAAGCTGGAAAGATTTGTTTTTGGAAAGAGTAGGTCCTTGTAATAGATTGCCTCTGCTACCTAAGGACCTATCTAGCAAAATATGATCTTGGTAATATATGTTAACTGAGAACCAGACAGGTTAAAGTGATTAAATTAAATGTTGATAAGAACATGAAGAACCAAGCCTGATATTATGTTTCTAGAGCAAGTGTGAATTGTTTACTTAGAAAATAACATGGAAATTTACATTAAAAGCTATAAAACTATTCATGCTCACTGACCTAAAAGAATCCAAAGGGAACTGAAAAGCAGAGACTGTTTATATTAGCATACATATGTAATTTACATACTTTTGAACAAATTATAAACAACATGGATTGTGGTTTTCCACATTACCTTCCCCAGTTCCTACCCGCAAAAGTTTCTAAGCCTACTCCTCCATCATTCCATTGGACAGGATGATTAAAGATGATTATTCCATTCATATACAGGACTTCATAACTATCATTATTTGTTATCTCTAAGGAACACAATCAAGTTTTAAAATTAAATGTTCTTTTTAATCTGTCTCCAGATATCTTTAGGGCAATATTTCTTCAGTTTGAAAACATTTTATAATCAAATCCTATATAAACTCTAAAGGAAACTGTCACTGCTATATCAGAGGATCATTATTTCGAACCAGAAGGTATAGCAGAGGTCATTTAGACCAGTCCCTTCATTTTGCTAATTCTGACACTGAATCCCAGATAAGAGAAGTGACTTGCCCAAAGATGTGCAAATAGAAAGTAGTAGAGCCAAGCTTTGAATAAATGTTCTCTGTCTCTAAGTCCATCCATCTTTCCATTTGGCCACATATAAGAAAGAGTTTTTATTATATTGAGTGGCATAAGAAACTTTTTGACTCCTGACAATATATAGTGTTCCCAAAGAAAACAAAAAGGCTTATAGGAAAAAAAATGTTATATTTACAAAGGATGTGGATTGACCATCTGTCCTTGTTATTGTGTAAACTTGAGCAAGATATATAAAATTATATAAATATGAACAGTAACTTATTGATCATATACCATGGGAAATCAATACATTTTTATGTTGATGATTATGCCCTTTGGCAAATGATAGTTTATCATATACATTCTCTAAACAAATCTCATTTTAGACAATCTGATAGAGAAAGATTTTTAAAAGATTCCTATCAAATTGAACCTTTTGACATAAGTTTGATGCATAATCTTGTACTAGGGACAAAAAAAAAAAACACACACACAATGCTATGTAGTCATGAAGGTTTGGACCTTATCAACCATCTGCTGTGAGTTACTGTGAGTTCTTCAAAAGTCACATATCTGAAATGAATGAAGGGTATTTGTTCAGCAAATGCATAATGTATTTTTATCTTCCACCACAAAATCTAAAGGACTATTTAAATATTTTATATTGCTTCATGTAGCCATAGAACCCTCTATGTCTTTCATATCCTTGATTATTTCTCTAGTCAAGAACATAAAAAAGATGTCCTATTCCTTAAATCCATATTGTTCATAAAGTACTTCTTTTGGGACAGGCCACTTTTACTCACATTTGGAAAGATTTAGTCATGAGCCACACTTAGGTTTTAGATTATCCCAAAGTAGAACTCTGAATTGGGAGCATGAGCCTAGAGAAAAAAAAATCTAGCTCATTTTGTCACCTTGCAGATGAAAGACTAGTCACTCGGAACCCTGAATCTTTAGGAGACCCTTGGGTCCTATATGTGACTTCTTCATTTATCTTAAGATTCTTGTTCTTATCATATTGGAGCAAATGTTTCTTTCAGTACTCTGATTTTATACTTGCAAAAATATATTTATCTAGAGAAGTGTCCAATGCTTTTATATAAGTTTTATTATTTAATTAACATTCATTTATTTAATTTATTAAATTATTAGATTAAAAAATAAAATAAATAAAAATTAAAGTGTAAATAAAAACAATTAAAATTATTAATTTCATTAAAATTTAAATGATCCATTGTTGATATTCTACCACCCACTTGAAATTCCTAATTTAAAAACAATAATGATTTTTATAAAATCTGCACGGTCCAGCAAAATTAATTCCTATACTGACTACGTTAAAAATGTAAAAAAAAGTCTCTTTCCATACTCTGAGACCATCACATATCTGTCAAGGTGGATAGCATGTTTCATCATAGTATTGCTAGATTTTTTTGTTAAAATTCTCTTTAGTCATTTCTTATAACTTAACAATTTATAATAATTTATAATAATGGATTCATCTGTTCCTCCAATTGATTTTTATTCTCTTAGTTTCTAGTTTTTTTTCCACTGCAAAAAAAAGAGCTGGTTTGTGATTGTGTTTATGTGTTTATGTATCCTTTTTCTTTGCTCATTTTGGGATATAAACTTAGTTGTCCTACATCTAGGTCAAATGATATGTAGAGTTCAGTAATGTTTTTTAACTTGGTCACAATTTTTTTTCTAGAATGATTGCAGGATCAGTTCATACCTTAGTTAGCAGCATGTCAGTGAGCTCGTTTTCATTTAGCACCTCCAACATTGGTCTTTTTTTGTCAACTTTATCAATTATATACATATGAATTGGAGTATAAAAGTTACTTTATTTGGATTTCTCTAATTATTGGGTATTTTAGTACATTTTATGTGGTTATTTAGAGCTAAGATTTGTTTGATAACTTATTCATATGTTTGACCAATTTTCAGTTAAGGAATTACTTTTAGGTATAACTTGAATTAGTATCCTATATTTTAGAAATGAAATCCTTATGAAATACATTTATTGTAAAGATGTCCTATTCCTCCTTTTTGGTTACCAACTTCTCTTCTAATTTTAGTTTGGAAGTTATCTTTATGGAAATAATTTTTAAGTTTTTATTCAACAAAATATTATTTTATTCTCTGTAATTCTCTCTACCTTGTTTGGTAATGAACTGTCCTTCTATACATAGTTTTGAAAAGTAATTTTTTTCTCTACAGTCTTCTAGATTGTTTATGATGTCACCTTTATATCTAAATTGTATATCTATTTGGATCTTATGTTGGAGATTATGATCTGTAAGGTTATGTTAACTGCCAGAATTCTGTCCAATTTTCCTAGTCCTGAGTCCTCACTTAAGTAAATGTAGTCTTCAGGCATTTTTGGATATTAGAATTCTAGGTTCATTTGCATTGGTATGTTCTATACTTAATCTTTGCCACTAATCAACCTCTTTCTAATTTAACCAGTACCAAATTGTTTTGGATATAGTATCGCTAGCCCCCTTCTCTTCGGGGGTTTGTTTTTTTTTCATTATTTCCCTTAACCTTCTTAAATTTTAGATCCCGATGAGTCTTCAGAAACCATTGAGACCTTCATTTTAAAGATGAAGACACTCAGAACTCAGGACAAGGCTAAGTTACTTTCCCAAAGTCATATATTAGTAGTAGGGCCAGGATATAATTTGAATCTCAGTCTCCAAACTCAGCATTTCCAAATAAATTTCTCTATTGCATGACAGCATTTGTTTTAGTCAACATTCCTATTCCATTATACTTTTTTTTGCCTTTTCTTGCACATATTCATTATTGCAATTTTCCTATATGTAGATGTTGACAAATAGTCATTATTTTTAAACCATACCTTCTGTCTTAGAAGTAATACTATAAGTTCAAAGATAGAAAAACAGGAAGGGCTAAGCAATTAGGGTTAAATGATTTGCCCAGGGTCGCACAACTAGGAAACTTATCCAATTCAAATAATTTTGTTTCTTGATTTTGTTTTAAGTTTACTGGAGTTTTAGAATAGTATATACATATAAAAGAAAAACCAGAGGGAGTAAGATGTAAAACTACCCAATGAATGATATGTTTCATATGTGACAACATTAAAATCCACAGGTATATGAGAGGATTGTCTCAGAGGTTGGGTAAAATTAATTTCTATTTGTGTTCAAAGATATGAAAGAAAAAGGAAGTATAGGATAAGGGAGAGGGATAATGAGTTAGAATTAGAAGTTCATTAGTTATTCATTCATATTGGACTCTTCATGATTCCATAACTAACCATAAGGTTTTCTTGGCTAGGTTACTGGAATGTTTTTTTCTTTCCTTCTCTGGTGGGTACAGTGGATCCATTTGTGCTCCTCCTTTTCTCCTTGAGCTGTGATGGTGAACCTATGGCATGGGTACCAAAGATAGCATGCAGAAACCTCTCTATGGAGACACATGCCATTGCCTGCCAGAGTTAGTTACTAGAAAGATAATGGGACTTAGGTGAAGCTGCTCCCTTCCCCCTCTCCTGGGCACCTCCCTGTCCCTCTACCCAGTAACCCTACCCTGAGAGGAGCCCCTGGGTCACTTCCTCCTTTTTCCCTCCCTTGTCTGGCATAAGGTGGCGATAGTTGGGGGGGGGGCAGCATTTGGTCTGGGGAGGGTGGTGGCCAGAGCACAGCATGCAGTGTCTAAAAGGTTCACCATCACTGCTCTAGAAGAGGTGAGAAGAGGAAACAGACACTTTAGTCAGGCAATGTCATAACCAAGTGACTATAGAAGGGAAAAGAAAAAGGGGAAATGTAACGGGGTCATAACCTATTTACCTCAGTCTATTAACTATTTTGGCAAAATGTTCCCAAACTCACTTAGGAATATGTTCTATCTATTTTCTTGTTAATTCGCTCTGTTAAGGAAATGTCCAAAACCTAAAGCACCTTTGCTTTTCTGGAAATCAGATGGTCTCAGGCCACCATTGGGGAGTAACTTACAGACTTCTGACTTCTTTGTGCTCACAAAAGAAAAGTCAGATCCTTAGCTCAGGATGGTGCCATAGCTCTTTTTATTTCTTTCAGCATCCAGCGTTCTTAACCACTGAACCACAGTGGCCTCTTAGAGGTAGAATTAGTGGATCTTTGTTCACTTTCTAACCATGCTGCTATTAAATTCTGAGTAAGCACTTAGCCTTAGTGTTCTCGTCTGTAAAGTTGGGGTTAATAAGGACATGTCAGACTTATTGAGTTCACAAGGTCCAGAAAAATCTTTTTAAACCTTTAAAATTTATATCAATATGAAGTTTACTTTTTTAAAAAATTTCAGCTGATTGGTATGTCTTCTTGTACTGTTCAAATTTAGTTTTTGTCCAACCTTCCATTTTATTTTTATTCTCTGTCCAAATACATGAAGACTCTAAGATTTCTTAAGAATAAGGAACTTAAGACATTGGAACTCATTTAACCGATACGAAAAGAGTACGATCAATGTAGTATGGTATAATGTAGAGAAAATTGAACTTAGAGTCACGAATACTTTGTTTCAATCTTGTCATGCAGATGATTACCAATGTTGGGGCCATGGCAAGTAATTTAATCTATTTGAATTTAAAATTCTTCAACACTTAAACAGTAAATAACATACTCCTTTCATAGGACTATTAGGATTATCATCGATTATAAAGTATATCATACTTGTTAGATGTTGAAGTGATATAAAAGTAATATAAAATCATGATTAAATTCCACATCTGTTACCTAGTTTGTAAATCCTAAGTATTTGCCTGAGACATACACAATTTAGTGGAATTACTGAGGAATCCACCAGTAGGAATTTTGATGGCAAAATTTGAACTCATGTCAAGCACTCTAACCACTTTATAATACTACTTGTATTTTTGTTTGGTAGTATCAAGATGATCATATATTCAATTTATGTAAGTGTCGTATGCCATGCATCTGACCAATAGCTTTATTATTTATATATATGTATGCATATATATGTGGATTAACATTTTTAATTGAGGAAATAATATGTTCTTCTGGGGAAAAAAAAGATTAAATTTGTTAACATTTTACACCCTAGTTAAAATTGGCAGGAAACTGTTTGCTAAATTGTTTTACTTTTCACTTTGACAAAATTATGCTAGGCTCTACCAAGCAGCAAATAAGCCCCAGCTGGCTTCTGTGATTTAAAAAAAAAAAATTTTTTTTTTTTGCAAATAGGACTAGAGCTTGCCCAGTTTGCAAGTTTGAGAGACCAACTAGACAGCTTTGAAGAATTTAGGGAGTTTTCATTTTGCCATCTTTTTCATAAGTGTTAGTCTAGTGGCCTGTTTCCTCCAAGAGAATCCAAATCCTAAAAGAGTATGTGTCTGACTGTCATCAAATCATTGCTATGTGACAGAAATTAATGGGAATAAGTTGGCAGAGGCCTACTGGTGTTGTCAGGCAGTGGAAAAAGAAGCAAATAGCTGGGTCTAACAATATATCTTCCAAATGCATTTTGAGACCAGAAATTCCCAGCCACTGAAACATTTATATTGGCTGTTAAGAGAGACAACATTGTAACTTTGGGTCTTGCTCTACCGCTCCACCTGCTGGTTAATTTGCAGTATAAAAGAATAAACAACTGATGGTGTTTAGTTTTCTCAATAGTGTTTGACAAAAACCACGAATTGCATTCTTCTTACTTTAGATGTCCCTAAAAAGATAATAAATATACAGATATATATGTATAGTATGTTTGTGTACATATGAATATGTGCATACATTTATATTTGTCTATATATGTGTGCTTGTATATAATATAATAATATATTTATATGAAATACTATTCTAGGAAAGTTATGGGCTTTTTAAAAAGATATCAGTGTATATGAAAGTTCCCTTATACCAAAAAAAACTATTTTATTTCTTTCCAAGATCTACATTGACCTATTCCCCCCCATGGAAAACATAGGGAAAAAGCAAACCGATTTTCAGTCTAATCACAGTAAAAATGAGATTGTCAGAAAAATAATTGAACCCAAATGTTTAATTCTGAAGGTAATATATTGCATTTTGCTCCATTTAGTTTTTTAATGAAATTATTTAAGTTTCTAATCACCTTAATTCATAGCTCAGGACACTTAAGTTAAAGTCTACAACATGCTAAAAATAAGAAAATTATAGAAGAAATGGTATATTGTCAGAAAAGATCATTGTTTTGTTTTTGTTTTCCCGTAAGAGTGTTTCTTTTTTTACAAAGGAGGATACAGTTTTAATTGGATGAAAACATGCATTTGGATATTTTCAGACAAGATAAAATATTTTTAAAATGCCATCAATAAATTTATTTTAAAGAAAATATCATATTCACATATACATAATTTAATGAACATACTTACCTAAATGTTTCAAAAACCAAGTCAAATATTTTTATTTGCCTTGTCTTATATTGGTGTTTATATCACTTTCTAGATTTAGCCTTAAGTACCGTATTTTATATAAAATCTTTCTTGATCCCCCAAAACTAATTTCATTCTTCCTTGAAATACTATTTATTCATTTTGTATTCACACACACATACACATATATGTATATACATACAGGGACATCTTGTTTTCCCCCTCATTTTCCATCACAGGTAGGATTATTTCATTTTTGTTTTTGTTATCCTTAGTTCTGGCATATGATAAGCTTTTAATAAATGTATACTGATCACCATTTCAATTCCTCCCAAATAGTCTTTATCTAAAACTGATCAAATCCAAAGAGTTTGTATCTTTTCTAAGTAGACAACTGTGATTCAATAAATTAAATTATGGAATCAATAGAATTATACTTAGTTGGGACAACTGGGAATTTGCTTTCTTAGGGTCTATATACCATGCACAGAATTAAGAGTGTTGTCTGTCTTCCAGGCCTGGCTTCCCCACTTCTTTCCATCTTTGAATTCCCCTACCTATCTCTTATCATCATATGTTCAATAATTAGAATTATTTCCTTCCATAGTCGTGTACGATAAGAAATTATGGGAAGGAAATTCAATCATTATTGTAGAGATTAGGTGTCAAAATAAACTTATTTTCAATGGATTGACATTATATCTGAAATGGTTACCCAAACTCCTTAAATACCTCCAAAATATAATTTTGGAAAAAAAAACAAAAAACAACAATACTGTTATTCCCAATACTTTTAATTTTTTTTGTGAAAAATATCTTTGAAAAAATACAATAATATTTATTCAAGTACTGATGTTCCAGAAAATATAACACTATGTAAAATGGAATTGATTCTAGAAATTCTTAAGAAAGAAAAAAATAGCCATAGATAAGGGCATTTATGCACAGAAACACTTGAGATTTTCTACTCAGTTCTGGAATAACAGAGACACAGTATCCAAATGAATTGGGAAAGGGGAAACATAGGATGTGGTATTATTAGACTTGTGTTTTAGAAAAAGCAATTTGACCATGAGTTAGATAATGGATTAGAGTGAAGACAGACCTGATTCAGGAAAACTTAAAAAGTAAGGTATTGCAGTAGTCTAAATGATAGGTGACGAAAGCCTTTATCAGGATGTTGGCAATATCAGAAGAGAAAATAGGTGTTATGAAGATAATATCTCCAGGACTTCATTATAGATAGTATGTGAGATGTAACAGAGTAAAATTTGAGGAAGATACAGTGTGATCCTGGCTGACTGGGATGTTGATAGTGCCTTCAAAAGCAACTGGAGAGTTAGAGAGAAGGAACAATTTGAGGGGTAAATGAAATGAGTTATATTTTAACATGTTTAGATTAAGATGTCTATGGGATATCCAGTTCAAACTATCCAATAAAAGGAAGGTGCAGAGTCAAGAAGGCAGAATAAAAACAGGGACATCTTTGAGATCTCCCAAATTCCTCTTCAAACATTTTAAAAATAGTACCTTAAAATAAATTCTGTAGTGACAGAGCCATTCAAGGATGGGGGAAATAATTTGCCATCCCAAGAAAACTTACATGGTTGGCAGGAAAAGTCTGTCCAACTAAGGAGAGGGTGAAATATAAGTATGACTGCAACTGACTGCCTTGGAAGTGAGTGAATTATCAGCCATGGGCTCCAGAGCTCTCAGGCTACAGAAAGTAAAGGAGTCAGACAACAAACAGTTCAAAAGCAGATTACATGGGACCACGTTATGGCACTGAGTGTAGAACTCTGTTACGTTGCTTATACATGGTTTCAGGTATAGTTCCAGGGCAAGGAGAAGCACTAGCATGCTATAACATGCAGATACAGAGAAGAGCAGATCCTGATCACAGTTCTGGGGCAGAAAAAATAGGAATGGGAAGGAGAATAATGCAAGAAAATCATTTTAAAAAGAGTTAACAGCCTGGTAAAGGAGAAAAAAAATACTGCAGAAAATAAGAATCTTAAAAAACAGAATTGGGTAAATGCTAAAAGATGCCCAAAAATCTACTGCAGAGAAGAACACTTTAAAAAGTAGCTTCTCCCAAATGGAAAAGGTGGTATAATAGCTCACGGATGAAAATAATTACTTAAAAAATAGAATTGGAAAAATGGAAGCTAATAACTCTGAGATAAAAATAAACAAAAAACAAAATGAAAAGAATGAAATTATAGAAGCAAATGCAAAATATTTCACTGGAAAAATAACTGACCTGGGAAATAGACTGAAGGGAGATAATTTAAGAATTACTGGACTACCTGAAAGCCATGATAAAATAAAAAGAAGCTTAGATTTTATTATCCAATAAATTTTCAAAGACTTCACTGATATTCTAGATATTCCTTACCCATAGGGCAAAAGAGAAAATGAAACATTCCATTCAACACCTTTTGAAAGAAATTCCAAAATGAAAACTCCCAGGAACATTATAGCCAATTCTAGAGCTCCCAGGTGAAGGAGGAAATATTTCAAGTAGCCAAAAAGAAACACTTCAAATGTCATGGAGCCATAGTCACCGTAGCCCAATATTTAACTAATTCTACATCAAATCATGGGGCTTGAAATATTATGCTTTAGAGGGCAAAGGAGCTAGGATTACAACTGAAGGAAAGAAATAAAAATAAAGGGAAATGTGATGTGTGGCAGAGCGGGAAATACAGTGTTTTACTCAGAGTACAAGGGACAGAAAGTACAGGAGGACTCTTGGAATTCTGAGAGAGGGTTCTGAGGGATAACTGTCAGCCTGGATTTGGAGGGAGTTTGGAAGCAATGAATTAGGGATCAAAGAAAGACTATGAGCCACACAGTGAACTCATTGAGGAAGGAAAGGGAGTAAATGGAAAGCTGGTAGACAATAGTTATGAAAATTGTGATTAAGTGATTTGATTTGAGCTTCAAAGGAGAATTTTCTGAGTGATAGAGAACATTTAGAATTGGGAGTGGGAAGAAAGGATATTCCATGATTAAGGTAGAGGTTATGATTGAAAGTGTAATGAGTGCTTGAAAAGGCATATAGGGTAACTTTATCAAGAGGGGAATGGATTTCAGTGAATATGTAAGAGTGAGAAACAAAAAGGTTTAAAACTGAAATGCCATCTTGAGGCATCTGGGTGGCTCAGTAGATTGAGAGTCAAGCCCAGAGATGGGAGGTCCTGGCTTCAAATCTGGCCTTGGACATTTCCTAACTGTGTGACCTTGGGTAAGTCACTTAACCACCACTGCCAGAAGTTACTGCTCTTCTACCTTAGAACCAAAACATAATACTGATTCTAAGGTGCAAGGTAAGGGTTTAAAAGAAAAAAAGAAATGCCATCTGTTCCCTATAGAATAGGCATTCTAGAAAGCATAGTAGAAGGGTAGGGGTGAGGTAGAGGTGATGTTGATAATTTGAAGGTATTCAGAGCACACTCAAGATTGGGAAATAACTCAAGATCATGCCATATCAAGATATGTTGGAGAAATTTGTGAACAATTTGAAAGTGAGACAAATTATATTTATGTCTTCAAATATTTATGTGACTAATCAATTACATGGTAGATTTATGTTTATTTGGTTTGGTCTCAGAAGACAGATCTGGGCTTATAGAAGCAATTTCAGAAAGAAATAGGATGAGGAGAGGAAAAATAAAAACAAACAAAACAACCAAATTATTAGGGCAATCTAAAAGCAAAATATACAGGAAATATGAAATATGCAGGAGGTTATAGGTTCTCCTATTTTGAAAATCTTCAAGAAAAAATTAGATATCCACTTGTTAGGAAAGTTTTAGAAAATCCTCTTTTTCAGGTATGGGTGGTCTAAGATTGTCTCTGGGCTCCTGACTAGCTCTAAAATTCCATAGACCTGAATCCATGATGATGCTTTTCTAGTCCTCAAATTTACACATGCATATCCTTAGCACATGACAAAACCATGCAAACAGATGGTACTTAATTGCCTACTCGAATTGACTTTAGGGATAAAGCATAAAGCTATAGACTTTTTTTTTATAAGAAATGATATCATCTTGCTCATAAAATATAAGTTGTGATCAATGACACATGTAAAACCCAGTGGAATTGATTGTTGGCTATGAGAGGGGTTTGGGAGGAGGAGAGGGAAAGAAAACGATTCATGTAACCATGGAAAAATATTACTAATTAATTAATTAAACTTAATTTTAAAAATAAATAAAATATAACTTGATGGAAAGCTGAACATTGTTTTGCTTTATATTTTTTGTAATTTTATGATGCATATTTGTCCTTCTCCTTTAAGAATGTCTGCTTGTGTGTGTGTGTGTGTGTGTGTGTGTGTGTGTGTGTGTGTGTATTTGGGTATAGATAGGCATAGGGTCTGTATCTGTTATTTAGAGGGAAGTCTAGAGTGAAAGATTTGCCTCCACAAATTCAAGTTAGTACTTTCTCTGCAATTTATAGATTAAATGATTTGCCCTGGATCACATAGTCACTATTTGTCAGGCATAGGATTTGAAACTCTATATTCCTGACTTTGAGGCTGGCTCTACTGTGGTACTCTGCCACATTTATTTGTATGTTGGGAGGGTCTGTGTGTGTGTGTGTCTGTACGTATGTGTATGTGGTTTGACAACAGTAAGACGATAAAGGAACTTCTATATTTATGCCTTTAGTTAAAAGTGACAAAAATGGACAGGCATCCATTTCTAGGAGAAAGAGATTTTACCTTTTTTTTACCTTTTATTCTCCTTTCTTTATGTATTCTGCTTGGAATGTAGTCTGAACTACAAAACCCATCAGTCAGAGCATGTCAGAGATACTTACACTTGGAGAAGTCCAAATCAAGTTGCTGTATCACTAGTTATATCTCTATTTTGCAGACTTCTTTCCAATTCCAATAGAATGCTAATTATTTTAAGTGGATTTCACTGCTGACAGAGACCTTTACCAGAAAGACAGGCTTGACATGGACAATTGAAAGTTAGCTAATGAAGAACACTGAAGCCAGCATGTTGGAATGTTAAGTGTCCCACAATTCTGCAGAAAGTACAACTTTTATATGCAGAGGAACCACACCGATGTCTCTAAAGTCTTTTTTTTTTTTTTTTTTTTTTTTTACTTTCTAGGGACGTAATTTATTTTTAAGTACTTTTTTCTCTACACACTTGTTCATTGTCACTCGACAAGCATTTATTAAATACCTAGTATGTATAATACACTGAAATACTGGTGTTCTGAGCCAGAACTTTTTCAGTATGGAAACAAAATGAGACACTAGTAGATAATCATTTAACTAAAAAATAGCAGCAAGGAAAATACATTCAGCAGATGCCACTTTGGTCCAATTGGGGCTAGCTCCTTTGCCTCTTCATTTGTCTTAGAGCCTTTACTAGATCATAAGCATGTGCCAAAGCTAAAGAACCCTCACTTCTTCTCCCTACACTTTGTGCAGTGGGGTTAGATAACCAAGATGTCATATTAATTCAAGTTAGCTTCAGTTTCTTACACAAAGTAAGTATTAGGGACCGTTTAAAATTTTTAGGGGTAAAAAAAGATAGTCAAACTATTATTATACTCTCAATATTTTTTTAAAAATTACTTCATGCTATTCTTAAATGTAACATAAAACACTATTTTCCTGATGTCTGGATTCTTGAAACAATGGAAAGAACACTGGGGCTATCATCAAATGACCTAGTTTAAATGCAAGCTTGGCTCCTTTCTCCTAAAGATATCTTAGATAATACATTCAAACTTTCTGCCCACCAGTGCCTTCATCAATAAGGAGGTTGGACTGGGTGATCTCTGAGGTCTCATCCATATCTAGACATGTGATCCCATGATCTTTAGAAGTAAGTACAGTACAAGATAAAAGTATAACATGTTCATGAGGGAAGTCTAAATCCAATTATAAGGGTAATATTGTCTCTTGCAAATAGGATCTGGCCAGCCTTTCAGGTAGAGTAAATGCTTAATTTGGTTCCCAGAGGATAGGGCAGATTTTAATAGGTAGTCATGTCCAGAGGGTAAGTAGATTTATGAAGAACAATTAACTGCCTTTCACTAATAACTTACAAAAACGCTTATAGTTTACTCCATCTGAGAGATCAATGTTGAAATATTTATATTAAATTATTTTTTACACCATATAAGAGTGAATCTTAGGCATGTAGCCATGTAGTATAATGACAGGAATTGAATCTATGACACTATATAGGAACCTTCCAAGGGATGAAACTTTCTCTAGTCAATAATCAATAAACATTTATCAAGCATTTACTATGTGCCAGGCATTGGGTAAACACTGAGGATTTTCAGTCATTTTCAACTTTGTCAGACCCTTTGGGAATTTATTTGGGGTTTTCTTGGCAAGGTGCTGAAGTAGTTTTTTATTTTCTTCTCCAGCTCATTTTTTTTAGAAAAGGAAAATGAAGAAAATAGGGTTAAGTGGATCACACAGCTTGTGAGTGTCTGAAGCCAGATTTGAACTCAGGATGATGAGTTGTCTTTACTCTAGACCAGACATTCTATCCACTCTATCACCTAGCTTCCACGAGCACTTATGATATGACAAGCACTTTGCCAAGCACTTGAGATAAGAAAAAAAAAGTCCCTACACACAAAAGGAGCTTACAATCTAAGTAGGAAGGGGAAACATGAAAAGAAGTTGAAAATTGAAGAATGGGAGTATGAAGGAGAAGGTATCCTCTGGATATGGGTGGAGAGCACTGTGCATGTTAGTAGAGAAGTCCCAATGTAGCGCAGCCAAGTGAGAAATAGAAGCACCATCTCCATCTACCAATGTAGTTCAATATTTTCTCTTAAATCTATAATGTGAAGAACTTTCTAGAGCACTGAAAAAGTAAGCGATGAGTCCTGGGTTACACAGCCACTATGTGTGCACATAATCTAAAGTTTTGTGTTTTGTGTCTGGTTCTTTACCCATCATGCCATCCTGACTCTCTGGGGATAGAATGCTGATAAAAATTCAAATTTAGTGGGTAAAGAGAGGAGTTTTCTGGAAGATTTTTAATCCAATAACATTACCAAGTTACTATTTATTTTTATTTTTATATGCAATAATACAACAGCAATAATATAATACATATATATTTTATAACTATAGAAAAATTATAGTAAATATATTCATCCAAGAAAAACAAATTCTCACATTAGCTATGACCAAAAATCCTTTTTTCATTCTTTCCCCCACTCCTTACCAATCACCCTTTTTTACCTTCCCTAAGAAGGCAGGTAATATGATATAGATTGTACAAATATTAACATCTAATTTATATTTCTTTGTTCATCATGTTGTGAAACAAGACACATATTGCTTACACTAGACAAAAATTCATAGATAAATATTACTTTTAAATCACCTATAATAATATATAGTGCCATTATCTATTTGAAGTTGTTGCTGTGAATTTTTCCCTCCAGTTTCCCAACCCCCTACCTGCTTATCACAGCCACCAAAATTGAACAACACTTCTTCTCCAACCAAGAACTCTCCTCAGGAACTTTCGCATTCTGCATTTGTCAGTTTTGATGTTGAAAACCTGACATTGTTTGAGGGAAACTTCAATTAACACCTCTACACTTAGCTGGCCTTCCAGGGGATTTCCAGTTTACTTGTTTGTATTGCTGTTTATTAGTACATTACTAATTGACTGTCTGTGTGCTGTGTATGTTGTTTCCATTTTTCCCCCATCTTTCAATCTACTCTGCCTGCCGTGAGATTAAAGTTTTTGTGATAGTTAATTTTTTTTTTAATCCAAAAACTGTTGAGAATCGTGACCAGTGGAGTTAAGTCTCATGGGTTAATGCTCCCAAAGTGTTCATGAAAAACATCCTCACCTACTGAGGCTAGGTTGAAAGAGTCATAAAGAAAGGTCATGGAGGCAAGGTATCACTAAGCATCAGTTAGAAGAGAAAAGATATTAATGACTTTGCAGAATGATGGAAAGTTCATGAAATTACTACATGTCAAAATCAGGATTGTATGTAGACTTTCTGCTGAATCTAAGCATTTCTCTGGACTTCAGCTTCTGTAGAATGAGAAGATTAGACTACAGTATCTCTAATGACACTTCCTACTCTAAGTCTTGAGATCAGGTTAATAAGGAATAAATAAATAATATAAGTAGTATGATTATTGTCTTATAGACAGACTGTGATAGTAGATTTAATGTTTCCTATTCTAGATGAAAGTTTTGCTTACTACAATGAATAATCTTAATATTATAGTTAAAAATTTTATTAAAATCAATTCATATGTGTGTAAACATTTTTGCTTAAATATTAATAATTGTAAAACTGAGGTAAAATATGATAGGGATTTTCTAAAGTTTATTAATTAATTTATTTGTTTGTTTCATTTAGAATGTTTTGCCATGGTTACATGAATCATGTTCTTTCCCTACCCTCCTCCCAACCCCCTCCTGTAGCCAACGAGTAATTCTATTGGGTTTTACATGTGTCATTGATCAAGACCTATTTCCATATTATTAATATTTGTACTAGGGTGATTGTCTAGAGTCTACATCCTAAAATATCCAATGGATAGGAAGCTTTTTATTCCATACATTACCCAGAAGGTCATATCTCATTGCAGTTACTCAAAACTATTAAGGGCACATGATTATAAAAGTATAGCTGCAGTGATTGCTATCCTTGTCATTCTAATTAGCATCACTGTTCATTAGCCTAAACTACGTGGGAGAAATACTTTAATGTATGTTATTTCATATGTTTCTGTGCTCTCTTTTCTGACACTAATATCAGTCTCCCTGAACTCCAGTATGGTATTCAAAAGTTTCTTTTTTTTTTTTCTTTTACAAATCGCCTTTTGGCCAAAATTCCAGTGATAAGAGTCTAAAATTAGGTAGATTCCCATTTTGGATGACACACATGCAGGTAAATATTAGGCTATGAAGTTTTTTCCAGTTTGGAGAATCTGCCAGCACTTGTGCTCCATTGGACTAGTCTTAGAGACTCCAGGTTCAAATCTATGCTACAGTAAGGAATCTTAAAAAGGCTTTATAAGAGGATTTAAGGGAATAGCTATATTAATTCCTATACCATCACAGTATCTATCCTGTCATGATAGCTTTGTAGTCTTTCCAAGTTTGATTTTTGATGTCTTTCTTATCAAGACTACTTTTTGGAAATGAAATGGTAAAAAATCGTTGAAAACCATAGGCATCGTAGCCTATGGTTCTCTCAGTCCTTGAGAGACATTAAATACCTCCATATATGTGAAGAGAAGAAAATAATTTTTGAAGGAAATTCTATAAGGTTTTAAAAAGTATAACTTTGGTGCCTTGTAGTCTTTTTTTTTTTAAACCCTTAACTTCTGTGTATTGGCTCCTTGGTGGAAGAGTGGTAAGGGTGGGCAATGAGGGGTCAAGTGACTTGCCCAGCGTCACACAGCTGGGAAGTGTCTGAGGCCGGGTTTGAACCTAGGACCTCCTGTCTCTAGGCCTGACTCTCAATCCACTGAGCTACCCAGCTGCCCCCAAGGTGCCTTGTAGTCTTGAAGAGAGAGACAGAGAGAGAAAGTTGTGGCTCAGTGTTTAAGATGGATAAGTATTTAATTTGAAAAGAATACTGAACTTGGAGTCAAGAAAATGAGTTCAAAACCATTCTAGCTATGTGACTTAACCTCTGATTACTTGACAAAAGGGTCAACTGGATCCACTAAAGAATGAAATGATAAATCACTCCAGTATCCTTGCCAAGCAAACTCCATGGGTTAGTCCATGGGATCATAAAGAGTCAGACCTAACTAAATGACTGAACAACAAGAAATACTTATATGTGTATATACAGATGTATACATACACATATAGACACCAAAATGAATACCTAGTTTAGTTTTTTAATGTTAAAAAAAGATCAAATATGGCGATTTCCTCTTACTCATATTGGCCAAAATTTAGAAATGTCACTTGTAAAATCATTTTTACTACCCTTTTGTTTTTGCTCTTACATATATTTGTATATTCTCAAGAGTATAACATTTTAGAAGTTTTTTTGCTTAAGCAAATCAAATTCAGCATTCCTTCAATACTCTGGATAATTCAAACAATTTACTCTGGCTATTGGGAGCCTGAAAATGGCTGACAGCATCAATCAAATACACTCAATCACCACCTATTCTCCTTTGCACTTGACCTACATGGGAAGCATCGTAATTCTGGCCAAAGTTGGAAGTGGGGCAAAGATGAAAAATTTGCTCTAAATCTTTGCCTACTTGAATGCTCAGAGTAGCATCCTTAGCTACCATAGAAATTTTTTTTCCTCAAAAAAACATGCTTAACAAGAAAATATTCAGTGAATAGAGCTCAAGGCATTTTTTGTGGGTAGTGGAAAGTGGGCACATAATAACTACTTGTTGGTTAAAATTGATCTTTTTGCATGATGAATTGGATGGAATTTTTTACAAGGTTATAAAACTCTAACTAAAAGCTATGTTTTTTTCCTTAATTTATTGAAAGTTGATGACCACAAGGTGCTGTAGTGTGAGTCTTTTTAGAAAAGAAAAATTGTGATGCATTTCTATATGTCATCTACTATTTAGGTTAAATATAGCCTTGACAATTATGTGTTGTATGATTTGTATGTCTCTCTCATATAAATTGTCCATCAATTAATCATAGTATTTTTTTATTCTCTAAAATAACATGGTTGATTTTTCCTCTGTGGTAGTTGTGTATGATACACTTGTAGTATTAGAGCAATTTCACAGCTCCCAGGTGTAATATTAGACTCAAGCTTGGAATAAAGGCTCTAACTAGGAAACATAATTCATTGCTTTATCTTGTCAGTATAGATTTTCTGTGTTTATATAGAAGCCTATGGAGAATGTGAGAGTGCCATGGTATTACAATAAGATATGTTGCAAATACATAAAAACAAGAGCTAAAAATTTGCGTAAGTGAAAATTTGAACAATTTCCCTAGAACTTATACCAGAAGGATATGAAAAAAAACCCAAAGCTATTATACCCACATTTTCCCATCTCTCCCTTTCTCCTCCTCCCTCTCTCCCTCTCACTTTCATTGTTGAATTGCTCAATGCATCAAGACCAATGATTTTGGATCTCCTGAGATATTTCTCCATTGAATCAGATGGCTTTCCTCCTAATAACTTCCTAGTTAGATTTAAAGAGTTTAGTGACTCAGAGAAGTTTAGTGACTAGTTCATGGACAAAAATATATTAAGTATCAGAGCTGGGATATGGATCCAGGTTCACTTAAGTCAAAGTCCAGCACATCATCCATTATGGCATGTTCAACAGATAGTGAGAAGCAGATAATGATTTTTGAATATAAAGATGGATGAATGAGAATAAATAGTGTTATATATGCATCTATGTATATGTGCATATAGTTAAATTAATAATATGATAATTAAAAGAGATTATTTTAATCAACAGACATTAATTACTAATGACCATGTGCCAAGAATTGTGTTAAATGCTCAGAATAAAAAGAAAATGAATAACTGAATAAAGAAAATTAGAATGTCGTCTCCTTGACGTGTTCTATATTTTACTCATCCATTTATTTATTTAATTATTTTGCCTGTTTAAGGGGCTTTAAAGACTTCTGAGTCTAATCCCCTCATCTAATAGATTAGGAAGCTGACACTTAGAGAGGTTAAGTCAATTTCCAAGTATGACATTGATAAAAAATATCCGAGTCAATATTTGATTTAAAGTCTCTCAGATTCCAGAGCCAGGTATCTACCCATTGCATAATCTTGCTGCCTTCAGCCATTTCTTTATTATAATTTTTCTTCTTAATCCCCTGTTTGCAATATATTGTGTCTTATTCATGCCTACCATCCCTATTTCCATTATTATCTACAAGGAGAGGTAGTGCAGAGAGCCTCATCTAGAGACTATTACTAGACCCTTGGCAAATCATTTAATCTTGTTTACCTTGGTTTCCTTATCTATAAAATGAACTAGAGAAGGAAATGGCAAACTTCTCTGGTACCTTTGTAAAGAAAACCCTAAATATGGCGTGTGGAGCAGCTGGGTGGCTCAGAAGATTGAGAGCCAGGCCTAGAGACAGGAGGTCCTAGGTTCAAATCAAATCAAAACACTTCCTAACTGCGTGATCCTGGGCAAGTCACTTAGCTCCCATTGCCTAGCCCTTACCACTCTTCTGC
Source organism: Gracilinanus agilis (assembly GCF_016433145.1). NCBI lineage: Eukaryota > Metazoa > Chordata > Mammalia > Didelphimorphia > Didelphidae > Gracilinanus > Gracilinanus agilis. Next base: position 139,693,860 of record NC_058135.1, read on the forward strand.
CTGGAAAGAATCAATACACAGTGTGGATTCTAAGACAGAAGGTAAAGGTTAAAAAACAACAAAACAAAACAAAAAAACCCTAAATGGGGCCATAAAGAGTAGGACATTACATAAATGACTGAACAAGAACAACATGGTACTAATTTTCAGAGAAAGTAATGTAAACCATGCTCATACTTTGCCCCCTAATCTGTTTGACTCATCATTTCCCTTGAACCCAAGGAATTTGAGTGTTTGTAAAGATCAAAAATTTGACTGTCATTTCTCCCGTCATTGCAAATCTTTAGTGGTTTCTAGAAACAGGTTCTAGATATGGGCATGAAGCTGCATGAAATCTATGCATGATAGTCAAGATTAGTTCTGCATCCCTGACTATGATGCAGATGATTTTGGAAGGAAAGTGTCTGTTGGGGGACTTGATAGCTTACTTGTATATCTTGTTATCAGCAGGTTCTACCTAACTGAAACTATAGGACTGCCAAAGGGTTGACTATGGCAACATAGCATTGCTACGCTAACAGCCTTATGCAAAAAAAAAAAAAACCCACAAAAACATGCAAAGACTACCTTTAAATTGCCATGCAGATGCAAAAGCAGAGAGAGTAACAAGAAGATAAGTTGTGAAGACCCTAATTTTTGAGGATACTAGATCTGTTGATGAGCCACTGAGCAAGGAGGAAAAGACAGATTCCATCCACTATTCCATCTCTATCACTGCTTTCCTTTGCCCTCCTCCCCTAGAAATGGGAGTCTGGAGCCCTCCATCCTCTTTCTTAATTCCCTTTTTTTATAGGTTGCCAGTTGGCATGGGGTAGAAACTTCTGCAACCCCACCTTTTGTTCTGGTGCTAGTGAAAGCAGGAGGAGGTTTGACACTTAGATGAAGGCAGAGAGCTTCATATATGTATACATAATGTTCAATGAACTATTTAATCATAGTATATTAAGTATATATTTTTTGTGCATATTTGTGACTGTGAAAAGAGGAAAGTCCGTATATATGGTAAGGCTCTTGGAGTATCTTCTAAGTCAGCGATCTGATATTTTAAAATACATGTTTGGGTGATATCTCCCAGATAATTTTGAACCTAGTTTCCATGAGATTTTGAATTGCTTAGCTCCATTGTTGAAATATGGGATTCCCTGAACCCAGATATCCATGAAATCAGACCTTTTGATTACAGGGTCAATGCTCTTTCCACTGCACCACCTATATGTACCAGGTAATAATGATAACTTATGACCAGACTGGTTAATGTAGTCTTTTAGAAGGCTATCCAGTAAAGAAATAGAGAAGAATTGAGATGGCTACTTGGTTAGTGCCTAAAAGAGAGCATTAATTGGTGGGGAAAAAAAATAGTCATTTAGTTGTTTTTAGGGATGGCAGCATACGAAACTATTTGAATCACTTTCTCAGCTGACTCCTTCAAACATTCATGCCATAAGTGCATCTTCCATGCTTTGAATATATGTTATTAATAGCAATACAGAATTATGGATTGATAAGAGTCTCTGGGGAATATATCAATACTCCAGGGAATCTTGAATCTCATATTACATCTCCTTCTACCACAGCCCAACACATTTTCCAGTTTCTATTCCAGAGAAGATGTTTACTCAACTTCTTTTGAAAACTTATTTTCTGTTACTTCATGTAGTTTCTGCAAAATCTTCTCCCTCACCTAAAATTTCATTTCCTTTCTGTTCCAAATACTTGAATTCTTTTTATCTTTTAAGGCCTAAATAAACTCCAACTTCTTTCTTGTAGCTTTTCCTTTTCCTTATTGCATTTCCTTGACATTTAATTATAAATTAAATTACTCATAGCTTAAATAAATACTATGTTTGTTTAACTCTTCTTGTATTCTCCCTGCCCATTAAAACTGTTGATTTCTGGAAGGCAGAGAACATGAACTAACCTTCATAAGTTTATGAAAAAAGAGTTAACATGGCATAGTGGAAATGATCACCCTCTACCTGAAAATCTTAGTTTGCACCCAATCTGTTTGCCATGTCTATTTGTGAGTAAGTCATTTCAATTCTCTTCACTTCCTTCTCATCTATATGTGAAGCAATAATGCTTGAGTGACCTAGCTAACAGGGTAGTAAGAAAGATCAAAGTAGAATGCTTTTATAAAATATTGAATCTGAAAGTTTTATAGAAATTTGAACCTTTATTGTTATTGAAATGTTCAATATATCTCAACATAGCTCTAGAATGGTTTAAGTGGGAGGAAAAGCATTTTGTTATTGTTGTTTCATCCCTATTGTGGAAGATTTTTCTAAATTGTATTAGGGCACTTCTTTGCTTACAGGTATGCTCAATTGAACATAATTCCAGCTTTCTTTGATGATGGAAAATAGAGTGCTTCAAATTCATCCCCATGAACATAAATTTTAAAAAGCACAGTATTGTAAATAAATATGTAGAAGGAATGAGGGATTAGTCTAAATTTATATTCTCTTTTGGTAGCTTCTTTAAAATTACATTCTTATTTTCTATTTTTTTTGGCATTTACCTTTCTCATAAAAATTCATTCCACAAAAATCCATTCAATTAATCATTTGGATTGCTTGAGTTCCAATTAATTAAAGTTTTTAAGTTTAGCCTGTTTCTATTTCTGTTTCCTGACATAAAAAATACTATTCTGGAGAGTCTCATCATGGCAAAAACATAATCCTGAAGTCTCCAGGGTTAGGTCAATGCAGTGTAAACTCAATTTGTTTGTCCCAAGAACGAGAAACTTCTAATATAGTCCCAGTCCTAGATTGATTATGCTTTCTAAAGCCCAACGTGTTTAGATGGAGTGTTTAGATGGGATCTTGACCAGAACTGAAGCCTGGCTAGTAAAAGATGAATTCTTTAGCTATTATGACCCATGTCTTATAACACAGTTAAAATAAACTCTTTATCTTCCTCTCCCACTTCTGATCATGCCATTTGTCTTCAGTAGCTCTCCATAGGATAATGGGGGAAAAAAAGGCAAAATCTTGACAGCCTGATACTCAAGTTCCACAATGTGACTCCAATTTTTCTTATTAGATCACTGGATGCTGTTTTCCTTGTTAGAATGTAAGCTCTTAGAACATAAAGTTTTTAGATTGTAATGACTACATTCTTCTCTCCTGTTTTTCTTGAAATTTACAACTCAAAACATTGTGGAACAGCAGAAATTTTACTGATATAAGGATCAATTTTCCTAGGATCTCATTGTATCACAAGTGCTTTTGAGCCATGTGATGTCATTTGGAGAGGTCACTTTCCTTCTAAGAGATTCAGTTTATTCATCTATAAGATGAACTTCATAATGTGTATTCTTAGTACTTTAAATTGTAAGAAAGATCAAATTACTTCATGTAAGTTAAATCATTAAAATAATATTTTCAGTGATTTCTCTGTATACACATATTTTTTAAAGATTTTCAGTACAGTGTTATTATTTTATTTTCTTCTATATCCTATTTCTAGAAGGAGTTTCTTTCCCATCTCTTTTTAGGTACATTTTCCAAACTGAGAAAAAAGCCTCTATTATAATAATTGTGCTTCATTGGGATATACTGCACAAAGGCAGTCTAAATAGCCTGGCAAAACTCTGCATACAGAGCCCCATCCAGCATCTTCTGACTAGTAGAGTGTTTGGCTGCCAGCTGTTTTCCTGATAAAGACCTGGTTGTATTCGTTCAACAACCTCCAAGAGGGGCAAGAAGCTGATAAGGAGATAGCTATAGATTGTTTTCTTATGGTTAAGATTTACTGTTCATATCACAAAATGGACTACTTGGAGACATTTGGAATGAGTACTTAAAAGGAGAGGAGACTTTTGCTTGGTCTGGTGGATAAAATGTTGAAATGTGGTCAGGAAGTCTGGTTTCAAATATCCTCTTACATACATTGGTATGTGAGTCTAGAAAATCATTTCCCTGCTAGGAGCCTCAGTTTCCTTGTGTGAAAAATAGGGATGACAATGGACGTAAACTCACATGAGCGTAGTGAGGATAAAATAAGATAATGCACCTAAAAAAATTTACAAATCTTCATGTGCTTTAGAAATGCAATTTATTAATATTTGTCTCAAGAGGATTATGAGAGGCAGTAAGTACAAAGTAAATTTACCATTTACCAAATCTCTCTATGTCATTCTAAAGCAGGATGACCTTAGCCAAGTCACTAAACTTCCTAGACTTGATTAAACTTTTCACTTAGATGAGATTGTAGGACAAGGTGATTTTTAAAAGTCTTTTCCAGTTCTAAATCTATTTTCTATGTTAATATTTATTGTGTACCTACTATATTATACGTTAGGTACAAGAGATACATAAAAATGAAGCAGCCCCTGTTTTCATAAAACAGATAATTTCCCATTCCTCTAAACTCAGATATTTTTCAGCTGTCTCATATGTTTAAATATCCAATTATTATCACATCCATTGGTCCTACTCGTGACTAGACCATTAAATAATAATTTTAATGGCTCACAGCAGAGTATATTCTCCATCTGACCTATTTCTGATAAAAATGATAATTCACTCAGAATTTAGCAAAGTTTTGTTATTGCCCAGCCTAAGATATAAGGCCTGGACACCTGGCTGGTGTGAAATCCAGGTTAAACAAGCCATCATTGAATTTCTGTCATGAAAATTGCTTACCTGGATATACATGTATTGACTTAATCTGAAAATGCAAAACGGCCCTGCTTTATAACACTTAGTGCATCATTAGGCCCCATATCTCCCTTTAGACACATTAACCTTGTGGCAATTACAAAAATAGATAAATGTCGTGTATTCTTTTTTCTTTTAAGGGATGTGAAATTGAGCAACTTCAACTTACTTTTCAATGAACTCCTCCTTCACCTTTGCCTCTCCCTAAACTCTTTACAGATATTTTCTTTGCATATTTCTTTACTGTATTTAAAATGGTTACAGTCTTAAGAAGAGATAGAGTCTCCTGTATTGTTTCCTTGCAGTTTTCTACAACCTTGGGCTGGGCAGGGGAGAAGGCTGCTTTTATTAACAGTTTGAAGGTAGTATCTGTAATGGGAGAATTGCATTCCTAGGAGCTCTTTAATGCTTTAAATCTTTAGCTAACGGATTTCTTCAGTCAAATTTAGGCTGGGGAATAAGGAATGGTGGAGGAGAGGAAGGGTTTTTTTCTTTCTTTTTTTTTTTGAAACTTGCAGAAATTCTAGTGCTTCATAAGTGAACTGCCAGCCAGTTAATGCTTTAAAGGATTATCCCTTATGGCTACTTACTTAAATATGTTTCTTTTAATTTGGTTTCACTTCTGAAAAGGGGATTATTTCCTCATGCAGTGTGCATATTTCATCCTTGCATTGCATGAAATTAGAGTCATCATTAGGGATGGGTGAACTGCTTTCAAGAAAATAAGCCTCAAACTCAAATTTCTGCCAGAAAGGAATAGAATCTTAAATATTTCATGAAGTACACATTTAGTTCACTTTATTTTCCTTTTTTAATACCTCTAAATTTCCCAGTTTCAGGTAGTATAAGAATGTGATTTATTAAAATAAAGGAACTTTCTCCAAGTGATATGTTATTTGAAAATACCATTGTTTTCCACTTCAAGACTTTTAAGCTAGAAGGAATATGAAAGGCAGAATAATATGTGAGATTAAGGACTTACTTTGAAGTCAGGAATATGGGTTCAAGTTCTAAATTTTACATACATTTACATCATCTTGCTGTGACCACACACAAACACACACAAAAAAAAAATCCACTTTTTTTTTTTGCAAAAATATGTTGATTTCTTTTAAATTGCTTTTGCAATTAGGAATTCCATAAAACTAGATGTTAAAAGATTTCTTGTTAAGTAAACTTTGACACCATCTAATCTAATATCATCTTTTCTCAAGCACCATGACAAGATTTGCTACTATTCATATTTTTAACTTCTCTCAGGCATTACTTACATTGTTGTGTTTCTTGATGTTCTTTTTATTTCACACAACATAAATTAATAAATTTCATTTCTTGATTTTCTAAAATCCACGTTTCTTATTGCAATTATATCCATATATATATATATATTTGTGTGTGTGTGTGTAATACTAACTATTCATTGTTTTCTATCCAACAGTTTACAGAGTAATAGGTAAAACTTTCTTGATTTGTTTTAAATTTGTTTTGCAATTATGAATTTCATGAGACTAGATGTTAAAAGATTTCTAATTAAGTGAACTTTGAAACCATCAAATCTAATATTATTTTCAAGATTGAGAAATTGAGACATATAACGTTTAAGTTATCTGTACATAATAAGGAAACGGTTGGGTCAGAAATGGCATCTAGACCTTCTGGACTCCAAATCCCATCTAGCACAATACCTGATAGGCGATGTAACCTCTGATATATATATATATATATATATATAAATATATATATATATATTTTTTTTTTTTAATAAGTAAGCTCTATATTTTAGCTGTGACTTTCCTGGTAGCTTTTATTTGGGGGTTTCCTTTGGGTGGTGATTGGTGGATTATTTCTGTTTTCAATTTGAACTCTTGGTCTAATATGTCAAGGAAGTTACATTTTAAGTATGTGTGTATGTGTGCACATATACCTATATACACATTTATGTACATCATATATAGTACAGAGGTGCTTTGAATATTTTAGTACATAGAGATTCTTTTCCTTTTTCCTTGATCATCTTAGGAAATAAACTGAGTACTGTTATTGCTGGGTCAAAAGGTACAAACTGCTTTGTAACCCTGGGCATAATTCCAGATTGTTCTCCAAATGGTTGGATCAGTTCACCATTCCACGAACAGTGTATTTTTTTAAACTTTTACCATCTGTCTTAAAACCAACACTATCTATGTTTTGGCTTTAAGACAGAAGAGTGATAAGGCCTAGGCAATGGGGGTTAAATGACTTGTCCAGGGTCACACAGTTAGGAAGTATCTCAGTCCACTTTTGAATCCAGGATCTCCTGTCTGGGCCTGGCTCTCAATCTACTGAGCCACTTTGCTTCTTCCCTGTCCCCCCCAAAAAAACAACCCAGTATATTAATGTTCCCATTTTCTCACATCCCCTCCAAGATTTGTCATTTTTACCTTTTATCTTGTTAATCAGTTTTAGAAGTGTGAAATAAAATCTGAGTTGTGTTCTCTGATAAATAATAATTTTAAACTTTTGTTCACATTGTTATACAGAACTTATATTTCTTTATCAAAAAACTATCTGTTCATATCTTTTAACCATTTATCAGTTGAGGAATGGCTCATGTTCTTATTGGACAATGTTTCTTTATATTTTAGATATGAGATCTCCATATAAGAGCCTGCCTATAAAATTTTACTCTTTTCTTTATAATTTGCCTACATTATATATTATTTCTTTCTTCATTCTACATTTGTTTTATTTGTACAAAGCCATTTTACTATAATGTATTCAAAATTATCAATTTTAAATCTCATGATGCTTTCTACCTCTTTTTTTGCACTTAAATTCTTTGCCTATCCATATATCTGATATGTTCCCTCATTTTTCTAATTTGCTAATGTTAACTCCCTTTATGCCCAGGTCATGTAACCAATTTGATTTTATCTTGACAAATGGTATAAAATATTAATGTCTATCTAATTTCTGCCCAATTACTTTCTGATTCGCCAAAGAACTTTTAACAAGTTCTGAATTCTTATACCCAAAACTTTGATCTTAACTTTTGACATACACAAGATAACTATAATCTTTTACAACTATCCATTGTATGTCTGTTTTAATCCATTGATCTACGTTTCTATTTCTAAGTTAGAAAGAGATAGTTTTATTATTACTGCTTTGTAATATACTTTAAAATCTGGTTCTGCCAAATCTGTTTCCTTTATATTTTTTCATTACCTCTTTTGATATTCTTTGACCTTTTATTGTTCCAATTGAATTCTGCTCTTATTTTTTTCTAGTTTAATCAAAAAATATTTTGGTAATTTAATTGGGATGGCGTTGCTTAAGTAGATTAGTTAGGTAGAATTGATATTTTAATTATATTGGCTCTACCCACCCATAAGCAATTAATATTTCTCCAATTATTTTAATTTGACTTTATTTGTATAAAATATTTGTAATTATGTTTATGAGGTTTCTGGATTTGTTTGGGCAGATATACACACAAGTATTTTATTCTATGGTTAGTTTAATGTTGGTGATATATGGAAATTCTGGTGTTTTATATTGGCTTATTTTATATCCTATGACATTGTTAAAACTACTATTAGTTTCAACCAATTTTTTAGTTGCATCTTTAGGTGTGTTTATACATATGTGTGTGTGTGTATATACTAACACATTTTATAGAGAGAGAGATCATATCCTCTGCAAAAAGAAATGACTTTATTATCTCTTTGTTCAGTCTGATTTCTTTAATTTCTTCATATTCTCATTGCTATTATTTCTAATACAATATTAAATAATGTTGGTGATAATATGAATCCTAGTTTCACTACTGATCTTACAGAAAAGGCTTCTAGCATCCCCATTATGAGTAATGTTTGCTGGTGGTTTAAAGTAGATACTTATTACTCTACTAAGGATAGATCCATTTGTACCTCTGCTTTCAAGTGTTTTTAATAGCAATAAGTACTATATTTTGTCAAAAGCCTTTGTTTTGGCATTTATTGATATAATCATGTGTTTTCTATTACCTTTTATTAATGTAATCAATTATTCTTATGGTTGTCCTTATGTAAACCATCCCATCCCTGCATACCTGGTATAAATCCTTTTTGGTCATACTGTATAATTTTGTTGTGGCTAATACTTTATTTAGGACTTTTGTATCTATATTCATTAATGAAATTGACTTATAATTTTACTTCACTGTTATCATCTTACCTTGTTTAATTATTAACATTATATTTATTGTATAAAAGGAGTTGGCAGGACTTCTACTTTACTAATTGCTCTAAATAATTTATTAAATTTTTGAATTAGATTAACTTGTTTGACTTTTGACACAAAATTATCAATATATTGATTTTTTATAGTTATAGTTTTGTTTTTTTTTTAAATTCTTTTATTTAGCTAATTAATTTAGAGTATTTTTCCATTGTTACATGATTCATGTTCTTTCCCTCTCTTCTTCCCTCCCCCCTCCCAGAGCCACTGGGTTTTACATGTATCATTTATCAAAACCTATTTCCATATTATCAATATTTGCAAAAGAATGATTGTTCAAAGTCAACATCCCTAATCAGCTCCCCATCAAACCACGTTATCAATCATATGTTTTTCTTCTGTTCCTACTCCCACAGTTCTTTGTCTGGATATGGATAATGTTCTTTCTCATGAGTTCCTTAAAATTGCTGCTAGTAGAGAAGACCATTACATTCAATTTTTCCACAGTGTATCAGTTTCTGTGTATAATGTTCTCCTAGTTCTGTTCCTTTTACTCTGTGTCAATTCCTGGAGGTTGTTCCAGTTCATATGGAATTCTTCCAGTTTATTATACCTTTCATCACAATAATATTCCATCACCATCAGATACCACAATTTGTTCAGCCATTCCCCAATTGATTGAAACCCCACTCATTTTCCAATTTTTTGTTTCTACAAAGAGCGCAACTATAAATATTTTTACACTTATTTTTCCTTATTATTTCTTTGGGTTATAAACCCAGCAGTGGTATGGCAGGCAGTCATTTAAAGCCTTTTGAGCATAGTTCCAAATTGCCTTCCAGACTGGTGAGATCAATTCACAACTCTACCGGCAATGCATTAGTGTTTAGTTATTTTCAAAGTAACATTATTTAAAAATATTGACTCATACTTTATTATAAAGTAAACTATTCTAGGAACTGACACTTTTTTATTAATAATTTTCTCTTTGCATTGGTGTCCTAAAACTTTACTTATCATCTTCTCTTTTCAAGACCAATATTTCACATTTTTTTGCATCTCACTTCTCATTCTCGGAAGCATTCTTATGATCCCATGATCTAAGACTTTACTGAAATTTTATTCCTTTAGTTATTGATTCTTATGACCTTTGTGCAAATGTCCTAGGTTTGGTCACAGAGTAGACATTTAATAAGTGAGTATTAATTGTTTTTCTTCACTGTGAATCACTACATATAACTTCCCATGTTACTCTGACTTCTTCATGTTAACCATTCCTTAAAATAAAGTATCATTGAATCATATTTATATTCTATTACTTATCTCTCTCAATTTTGTTTTTAACTTTTTGTTATCGCAAATGCTGCTGTTTTCTCTATTATATTGCTCTTTCCTGGTTCTTCTATCTGCTTAATTTATAATTTTCAGGATCCTTTACTGGTTCTTCATCATTAACTAATTCACAAATTGTGTTGCATTTTTCAAGGGCACTCCATCCTTATCCATCTGTTACCAATGGTTCTTAATTTTGTATTTGTGTATCCATACATGTACATGTGCCCAGAGGCAATGGATCCTATTTGGCAACCTCATAAAATTTATGGGAACTTCAGGAAAAAAAATAAACATTTATAAAAGAAAATAAAAACATTCTACTACAAATGAAATTTATTATATAAAAAATATTTATTTTTTTTCATCCATGTAAATGGACACCCTTCATATTATCTATTTTTTCATAGAGTAAGAATATCTGCCTTTATTATTGTACTTAGTTATTTAATAAGCTCAAATGCATTCACCTGGAATATGAATATATTTCCCAGATCTATATATCCAACCTGAGACTCTCATCTGAGCTCTAATTTAATATTAACAATATCTTGAATTGGATATTATAAAAGAATGTTAAATATATCAAAATTGACCTCATTAACTTTCTCCAAGTTTTCCCTTTTACCCTAGTTTTGTCTTACTGTTTAGCATACTTTTATCCTTTCAGTCACCAAGGCTCATAGCCATACTACTATTCTTGACTTCTCAATCTCTTTCACCTGTACATTCAACATGTCATTTAAATGTTGATTCACACTTCCTAACATTTTCTAATGCACGTTGTCTCCCTCCCTTCCTCCTTTCCTCTCCCCTGATTCAGTAGGTAATATAGTATAGGTTGTACATGTGTTAGCATACAACATATATTTCCAGGTTTGGCATAATGTAAAAGAAGACATATCACTAATACTAGAGAAAAAAATTTAGGGAAGAATAAAGGAAGAATAAAGCGAACTTGTCATTTTTACCTAAAAAATATCTCTAATAAGAATCTATTCCCTTCTGTCCACTCACACAAGCACATAGAACATCATCACCATTTACCCAAACTATTGAAGTAGCATTTTTACTATTTTCTCTTGCCTCAAGATTTCCCCTAATTTCATCTCTCTTATACTTGACATGGTGATTTTTATAAAGTTTGCATGTTACCATGCAAACTTCTAGCTCATTGAACTTCAGTGGATCCCAATTAATTTTGAGAAGAAATAAACATTTTTGTGTGTTTAAGTTCTTAGTAACTAGATATTTTTCCTCTATTTTCAGCATTCTTGTATTTTAATTTCTTCTATGCACTTTATTATCCATCAACACTGACCTGCTTTCAGATCTTTTGGTTATTTAGTATAAAATAATTTGAGAATACTTACCTCATGATGCACTCTTGAATATACTAATCTAGGGAATTCTAGCCCAATGGTTCTCTCCCCATCTCAGGGAAGAGTGGGTACTGATTTAGAACCTTTTTTGTCATCCTTTTTTGTTCTGTGTCTTTCTCTAGATTTTCTCCTTCACTTCTCCCTCTTTCCAATAATTTTATCTCAATAATTTCTATGATTATGGCAAACCATTTAAAAATGTTAACCTGTCCTGTTTTTATTTTCACATTTCTCTTATTAGTAGTCATAACTTCTTTTTCCTTCTAGGAATGAAAAAAATTAGAATGAAGTATATCAACACTAGAAAACTGTAGCTCATATTTCATGAAATTATTCTTTTCTTTTTGCTTTCCATTATCTAATCTTTCTATGACAGCCTACACTTCAAATCTCTAGATCTTGATCTTCCAACATACACCTTTTGTTCTCTTATATAATCAAATATCAATAGCTAGAATTGGTTTTGATTGAGCCAATCTCCTTCCAGAGTTCAAATTCTAAGCCACTTACATGTCCTCCTCCATCTCCCAGCCATGTCTCTTGCTCAGTTTATTTCACTTTGAATAATAATAGTTATATACACATACATAATCTTTCTTTATTACTAACTTTGTCTTTGAATGGAGATCATCTCTAGTACCCCAATTATTAAAAAATGATAGCTCTTTATTCCTTTACCATATTTGGATTTTTTCTTTATAAACACACAATAGCCTAAATCCTACATCTTATCTCTTTCTTTCTTTCCTTGGTCATTCTATGATAGTACTCCTGATACACTATAGCCTTTTCTCAATGTTTTAAGTATGCAAAAATTTCATCATAATTTAGACCTTTCAGACTATCCATAGTTCTTTCACACACTAAATTTGCATTTCACAGCTTCTGTCAACTAAATTCTAAGAAGAAATGTTTATAAATAATAACCTCTGTTAAAATTCTATTTCCTACTTCCACTATTGGTGTAATATTTCTCAATTTTGTGAGATAAGTTAAGCTTTGGGGTGAACTTTTTTATTTTGACTTTTTATTTTATTCTCTTCTTTTTTCCCTTTTCTATTCTCATTGTTTTTTAGGCTTGAGTGATCCTGAATAGAATGTTTTGTTTGTTATTTGTCTTTCATGTCCATTAAAAGCATTTTCTTTTTGTCCTGGTGACTCTAGAGTTTGACAATGATAGTTTTGATGAATTAATCTAAGAATTTCCATTTAATTATATCCTGTGGATTCTTTCTTTCTGCACTTTATCCTTTCTACTATTCTTAAGAAATCAGCATTTATAATGTCCTGAAATTTAACATTCAGGTTTTTTTTTTTTGTTGTTGTTCTATAAATTTTCTAAAGAATCTAACATTTCTTAGATTATACCTCCATACCCTATTTTCAAGATAAATTGTTTCAAATTATGAAAACCTCCTGTGTCTTCTAATATTTATGCCTTTTGACCTCACTAATCATTCGTAGTGGATAGATTTCTACATGTTCAATTGTGGACTGAATGTCAATATAAAGCGAACATGGAGAAGAAACTTAAGAATTTTGTGAAATTCACAAAGAAATTTGTAAAATCTGAAATGATTGCATAATTTACTATATATTTCTGAATAATATTTTCCTAGCTCCTATAAACTACCAGATTCGAACTTAAGGGTATTTCAAAAGAATAAAGGGAGATAAAAAAGAAAATAATAGTTTCACAGGCTCACCCCTTGAATGGTAAGAACTTCTTTCCATCAATTCCAGTGGAAGTAGGCAATAGTTGTGAGCTGGTAGATCAGAAGACACTTCGAACAAAATGACAGTATAGTGTTACTAATGTTACCAGATTCTAATGTTTTCAGATCCTCGAAAATAAGAACTAAGCGTTTTTAATTAGATTCAGAATTTAATTTTATTAGTTGGTGTAGAAATTGAAACTATAAATTCATTTTGTTTTGTTTCATCTTCCTTTTTGTTCTCACCTTCACCTCCTAGGGGGACTGGTAACAGAAATATAAAAAAAATATATCTATATTCTTATGATTTCCTGCTTTTTGAGCCATTATCTCAAGAAAATATCAATAGAATCCAAGCCTCCTTGTAACTATGATTTGTATTTTCACATTACATTTTCTCTTTCTAGCCAATTTTCCTCATCTACTTATTTATTTAACCTTTCATTCATCCTTTCACTTATTCATTTATTTCTTTATCTATTTATGTCTTTCTTTAGAGAAATTTGAAGAAAAGTCATTAGTAAGGCAAGTTTTTCTAGTTCTAGGAAATACTAATGTCCCCATATCATTTAAATGCTTATTTAAGCACTCACCATAAGATGACAAAATTCTAGGTTTAAAAATTCCCAAACGTCTAGAAATGAATTTGTTCTTGTAGACAAACTTACAGAAGCAAAGAGTAGTCAGCTAAGTGGCACAATGTGCAGTATTAGACTTAAAGTCAGAAAGATCTGAGTTCAAATCACATCCCAGATCATCATATACTGTTTGACCCTGGACAACTCATTCATTTTCTCTCAGCTTCTTTTAAAAAAAAATCTGTAAAATGGGAATAATAGTAGCATCTACCTCATAGGGTCATTTGATTAAAAATGAATATATAAGTGCTATACTTATTAATCGTATTAATGAATTGCCATTATTTAAATTTATTACCAGAAAGGAGTTGTGGAAAGATGACTTCACCCATAGTCAGTCATTCAGAACTCTGGCTTGGTCTTTCAAAGACTTTGCTCTCCTAATAACTTCCCAAAGAGACAATATCCTTTTCATGGAATTGAAGATGTGACATAAGTTTGAATCCTGTCTCTGATTCTTTCTAGACCTTTAATTATTAGTAAGCCATTTAACTTCTCTGAGATTAAATTCATATATTAAAACACGGCGATAATACCTATAACAACTCTCTCACCAGCTTATTGTAATTAGTAACAAAAGAGTTCAAGCTTTGCTAACTTTCAAGTCATACTAAAATATAACATGTTTAAGTCCATATGAAATTAAGTCTCAGTAATCTGTCTCTCTATGTATTTGTATGTGTGCATATACATGTATAATAATGAGCTTTACACAGATATTAAAAATATATTATAGTCTTAAACCTACTTCCCCAAGATGAATTTAAATGGTAAACTTACCACCACACAATTACTGAGTGGCTTTTTCAACTGAGTTTTTATCTTTATTTTTTACTCTTTTATCTGGCTCCTTTAATGCTATTTAGAAAATAAAGGTTTCATTTAGTATGACAATTGTATATTTCTTTACATTTGAAAAATAATGTTTTATTAATGTATTTTATAACTGGTTTGAAGTAACAGGTATGTACTAACAAACATGCAATTCATCTCTGTCTTCACAAGGCAGATTTTCCCAAAGAAGTTGGGCAAAATGACAAAACAAAATATTTGACTGTTAGTAAATGTCATTTCATTTTCAACCATTGTAATTTTGGCAAAATATATACACTTTAACATTGATGATTTTATATGAATTCCTATTATATTTGACTTATTTTGTGTGTTGTTTTTTTAAATTTATCATCATCATACTTCTGTAATAACAGCATATAGATACAATAAGGTTGAGTAGATAGTAGGTTAGATTTGAAACCAGAAAGATTTTGCTTCTGTTCATATATCTCTGATATATGAACATATATACTAATTTTATCATTGTGAATATCTCATTTAATTATGCAGTTTTAAGAAAGTATATGACTCTAAGATATAGCCAAATTGATGATCTATGTAAGTGTTGCCACACTGAGTGAATCACAGGTTCTAATGGGAAAAAAAAAAAAGATGCTATACCATAGTGTATGCTGCTATTTTGGCTACATTTGTAGCCAAATTTATTTACTTCATATGAGTTCCCAATATGATATATTCAATATATATAACTACATATATTTACACTATAGTACATAATAATATTTATGCAACTACTATTTGCATGAGGACTGATCTTCATTGGGAGTCATGTGAGAATCCAACCAGGGAATAATGCTGTGGATAACTGAAGAATGGGTTTATTTTATTTTGTCCATTTCCTCTTACAAAATAGACACTATTATGTTCAGTTCAAACTGGGAAGAAAAATAGAAGGAAGTTTTTCATTAAATTATAGTGACAATCAGGGGAGGAGGAGGGCAGGAAAGAAGTAAAAGTAAATATAAATAATGAGAGAGTGATTTAATTTTTATGGCTGGGGAACTCTAGAATAGTAAAAATGGCAATACTAGAAAAATTAAATTATATCTTTACTATTATTTTAATCAAATTACAAATGGAATACTTTGTAGATACATATTAAAAATTACAACAAAAATCATGTCAGAGAACAATTAAAAAGTAAGTACTTTCAGGAAAATAAAAGTGAAAAAGAATGTAAAGGAATGAGACTTGGCATTACTAGATCTCATAATATACAGTAATAACACTCAAAATATATGTATGAGAAGAGCACCAGGCCTGGAGGCAGAGAATTTGGCCTTGGATACTAGCTGTATGACCAGGGGCAAATCACTTAATCTCTGTTTATCTCATTTTCCTTATTTGTAAAATTAGGATAATAATAGAACCTACCTCTCAGGACTGTTGGGAGCATCAAATCAGAAAATAATTGCAAAGCAAAGTGCCTGGCACATAGTAAGTACTATATAAGTGTTAGCTATTATACTATATGATATATATGTATAATTAGTTAAAATTATTAGCTATCATATATGCATATATAAAGTGCGTTGTGTATATGAACATATATGCATATTTAATGTGATCATATGAACATATGTGCATAAATATGTATGCAGAAAAATATGTGTATTGAATTGTATAAATGCACACAAATATGTATATACTCATATACAGACGGAAATATTGAGGAAACTTACCAGCAGTCCACTGGAAAATGAATCAGACCAATATCTAATAACAAATTATAATAAATACAAAAGAATTTTCAAAATCTGAACTAAAAAAATTATACTAGTACAATCTTACAGGAGAAGAAAAATATGTGGAAAGAGGCAGTATGACTTAGGATGTGAGCAAACTGATCAAAAACACTGAATTTGGAGTTATGGGAATTTAACCAACAACTGTCTCTAAAATGTTTTTTAAAACTTCTATTATCTGTAAGGTTAAGTGACTGAGGAAATTAATTTTGTTCATCTACATTATGTATTAATAAGCTTCAACAGATTAATTCAAATATAAAAATATACTGCCAAATGTTAAATATAAAATTTTACTTTACTTGTTCCCTGAATTTCTGTATTCTGTGATTATAATCTACTTTTCCCTTAGCTTTTTTTTTTAAAGCTATCTTCCTTAATACAATAGGTTATTTTGTGCCTATTGGTGATGTCATCCCTTCTCTGCATTATGAATTTTATACATGTACTTTAAACATAGACTTCAGGAGTATTCATATATATTAAAAAGAGAAAAGTACTCAACTTCCAGGGAACTTTTTTTTCATGACTTATTATTCATGACACAGTTTAGAGTGATGGCTCAGACAACTTGGTCCTGAATAGAACACAACTACTGATCTTTTTTCAGCCAAGGATGAGATGTGGATTAGGGCAATATTCTTTGATCTCTTGCAAATGCACAAGTCAAAACAGAATACATACTGCCTATTCTCCTTCAGTTACTTGAATGGGAAAGAGGTTATGAATTTCTTCATAGCTGCAATATTAACATTAAGACCTAAAATCAATTAATCCAAAACAGAATAATGAATTAGCTACAAACAGCCAAACATACTGAAAGAAAGAGACATTAAGTGATGTACATTTGAACAATTTCAGAATTAATAGCTAGCTAGCAATGTAAAGCTAAAATCCTATATTAATAAATTCATCTTAATATTTATAAAATTAACTATAAAAGTTGGTAACATCAGGCATGATATTGCTTTTGAGTACAAATCTATATTCTCTGATTCCTCAGTCTTATTTTTTGCATCTTCTCTCTATGACACAATAGATATCTTACTTTCTCAATTAAGCAAAACAAACAACAAAGGAAACAAAACAAAAAAGTACTACTAATGCAAATTCATGATTCTAATTTTATAAATTGTGTAACAAGCAAACCCAAATAGTACTGCTATATTTGAATTGAATTTGATTTAAAGGTGGAACCTATCCTTGGAACTGAGTCCTCAAAATGAGAATGTTTTTTGCAAGATATATGACAGGAAATGATGTAACATTTAAGAAATGCCAAGCCAACTTTCAGTAATAGTCAGATGATGAAACTAACTGAACTTTTTTTTAAGCTTTATTGGAACATATTTCTGCTGCAGCCATTCTCTCTTATCTCTGTACTGAGGAGATGATGATGGGCTCTAGAAGAACTGCATGCTTAGAGAGTTCTTGAATGTAGTTGGGTTGAAGAACTATGCTTTTTATTTTGGTACAATTTAGCAAAGGCTATCAAAACTCACCATCAGACATTTCATTAATTTCTTTTTTTTTAATTAATGAAAATTTACTTTTTTCTCCTCTCTTGTGTTGAAAAGTTAAGAAGGGGTAGAGAAAGCTAACTTTTAAACAAATATAGTCAAACAAATCATATTCTGTCATTAGCATTAGCATTAGCAATAAAATAAAATGGAACTAGCATCCACAAAACAAGCACTGACTATTCTGTTCGAGTACTATAAGCCCACTGGCTTCCCTCTAATAATTCATTTGCCAATCCAATGTTAACCAGATAAAATTTTTCAAAGATATATAAAACAACTGCCTTTTTCTTCCAAATCCTTTTTGTGGTTTGAATCTCTGTTTGTAGATATAATCTGTTCTTTGCTGAAGGGAGATGTTTTCTTTTTGTCTACATCAAGCTTAGACCAAATCTGTAGAGAAGTTGGTAAGAAGGTGACAGGCTGAGCAAATAAAAAAATAATATTCAGTGAATAGTCTTACAGGCTAATTTTGATTTGTATTCTAAGGACATTTACAATTGATTTCCAGGCTGTCCTGCTTTTTCCCATAAATATACCAAAGTTTCAAGGTATTGAAATTTTAAATTTCTTTAGCCCACCCTTTCACCTCTAATAAGCTACACTTCACTTGACTTATATTATACAACTTACCTTCTATTATGATAGGGTACTGCTTCTAGTCACCTTAGCTTCTAGTCATTAACTTAAAATAAATGGCAGCCTGAGACTCATTCCAGCTGTGAAATGTGACTCTTAAGAGGTGTTTCAATTAATCATTCTGTCTTTACACAAGGTAAAAATGGTGCATATTCAAATTTACTTTGTGATGAGTTAGCTATTGATCAAGAAAAGCTTATGAGGTAGCATGTTCTGGAAATGCTTGCCCTTCCAAAATGTATACTGTCTTTCTCTACAGAATTACCTTGGAGCCCTGGAAGATGTTTCCTCCTATACCAGTATGGGAAACTTAAGAGTTTAATTGCCTGCAACCTCCCTTATTCTGAACTTTAGCATCAGAGGGTCACATAGCTGAAAGAGACATTAGAATTAGTTAGTCCAACTACATTATTTTAGAGATAAAGGGAATGAGGTCTAGAAAAGTGAAGCCAAGGTCATTTGGTTAGGAAGAGGGAAATTCATATTTGAGCCCAGGTCCTCTGAATGAAAACCAGTGATCTTATTTCTGTTCCAGAATCATTCTCTTTTACAAAATGCTACTTCTATAATTTGTAAGTTGGTTAGTTAAATAGCAGTTAACAGGCAGATAAATGAATGTGCTTAGCAAAAAGGACATAATTATATACATATTGTAGATATATACATATATTTATATATAATACATATATAAAATCTAATAAGATATTTGCAAGATATACATACATTCACTATTTACATGTATATATATTTAAATGGAGCTATATGTTGATGTTGCATTTTTATGGATTTCATTTCTCACATCTATAACTGTATACATGTATGTGCTTTGAATTAATCATAAAAAGATTAGAATCACAATTAATGCTTAAATGAATTTTAAATTTTAAATATTATATCATCATTATTGCATGTTCTATTGTTTCAGTTGTAAATATGATGTATTGTAGCAAGTTTTAGAATACTTTGATATGCCCCCAAATCTTAGAAATCTATTAGTTTAATTCCTGTATTTTAACAAGCTGGAAGACCCAGGACCCAAAGAAGCATTGTTGGAGTCCAAGATAAAGTGTTGTCTACTGGCAACCTCCTTTGCTTAAATCATATTTTATATATTGATCCTTGAGGTGGCTGATATGAACAAAAAATACTCATGGTGAGTCCAAAGAACAGTTTACCACAACTATCTTGTGTAGTTCTTAAAATATCAGAACATGTTGTCTCTGCTGAATGACCACAGATGACCACCCAAATCAAAAACTTAGAATTTTAGGTTTGCCTAATAATTATGCTGAAAAAATGGTTTGATTTTTTAAAAATCTCATTGAGGAGACCAATTAGAATTGTTCCATATGGATTTCATTGTGATTTTTGTTTTTGTAAGTCATTGGTGGAGAAACTTGAAAGGATAATGGTTAATTTTCTCTCAAAGTCCAGAAATATTTCTAAAAATGGGGACATGGAAAATATTCTAGGAGCATGTCAGTTAATTTTTTTATTCTTCTTCCCAAATTGTGAATCATGAACTCTCTTTCTCTCTCTCTCCCTCTCTCTCTCTCTGTCTTTGTCTCTGTCTCTTTCTGTTTGTCTCAATATTCCAGAGACAGGATCTTCAGAGCCATGCCTTAGGTACTTTTACCCACTCCTAGAGTTATGACAAATAAAGCATATGAAATTCTTTGAGTTTCTGTGTTTCTGTCTTTTGTTTTTGTTTCTTTCCTTGAGCATAGGCATGTAATCTTTTTTTTTTTTTTTAACCCTTGTACTTCGGTGTATTGTCTCATAGGTGGAAGAGTGGTAAGGGTGGGCAATGGGGGTCAAGTGACTTGCCCAGGGTCACACAGCTGGGAAGTGGCTGAGGCCGGGTTTGAACCTAGGACCTCCTGTCTCTAGGCCTGACTCTCATTCCACTGAGCTACCCAGCTGCCCCAATAGGCATGTAATCTTAAAGAGACTATTCTTAGCCTTGATGGCATCCTCATGAGTCTAAGATGTCAGGAGCTGCCATATTCTTCAGTGGGAGAAGACAGGCACTAAGAAGAATTTCCTGATTTAGAACTGATGGTCACTGTGATGAAGGTGAACTCATGCCATTGTTTAATAAGCCAGAATTCTTTGGAATTGCAGAGCATTTGGCAGTTACTAACCTTATTAACCATGGTGGATCAAATAGAGGCACTATAACTCTGGCATGCAGCACTTTATCTCAGCAATAACAGCACCTTTATTGCTCCTGCCCAGCACAGAAAGGTAGTGGTAGCCCAAGGCCTTACAGCAATTCTCTAGATCAGTGAATCCCAAAATGGGTGCTACTGCCCCGTGGTGGGTGCTTCAGCGATCCAGGGTAGCGGTGATGGCCACAGGTACATTTATCTTTCCTATTAATCACTATTAAAATAAAATAAAATAATTTTCAGGGGGCTGAGTAATATTTTTTCTGGAAAGGGGGCAGGAGGCCAAAAAAGTTTGGGAACCACTGGTCTAGAAAGAGAAGGGAAAAAATTAAAGTTACTATGTGGGAGTGGAGAGAGTCAGGCGTCAACAGTAGCACCACAATTATTTGGCCCAAGCAATGCTCTGTCCCATCATTTTATATCAGCAGAGCAAAAGCTTTAATAGTGAATGAATGTTGTCCAGTTCTGGAATAGGGAGCATGTTCCTTGATCTTTCCAGAGTTGAAAAAAATATATTCGTGGACACCATTTATTGCTAAGTCATTTCAGTTATGTCTAATTCTTTGTGACATTTTTTGAAGTTTAATTGGCAAAAGTCTTGTTTGTTTGCTTTTCTTCCTCCAGCTCATTTTATAGATGAGGAAACTGAGTTAAATAGGGTTAAATAACTTGCCCAGGGTCACACAGCTAGTGAGTATCTGAGGTCAAATTTGAACTCAGGTCTTCCTGATTTCAGGCTTAGCATTCTCTCCACTGCACTACATTGCTAGCTTTGGGCCCTATTGGTATTGGCCAATGGTCAATGTACAGAGATGTGGACCACCTCTGCAGAAGATACTTTGTCTTTAGTGGTGGTGGCCAGTAAGAACTGTACAGAGATATCATCTGCCAAGTCAGAGACATCAATGAATAACATTAACACCTTCTAGAGGTAGTGGAATCCCAAGGATAAAAAAGTGAATACTGACTTGGGCCACTTAGAACTGTAACTCATCATTTATTATGATGCTGAACTGTTTGGCATCTCCACATTGCTGTCAGAAAACACCTAGTGGTTACTGAATAACTCCTCCTCAGGATGGACTTGGAGGATTGAGCAACGGTTTTGTTGGGGAATGTTATACTTTAAGGTAATAAGTAGAAGGTGACTATTTTTAACCTGTTTTCACAGAATTAAGGAGACAATCAATCCCTCAGGGGCCACTTATTGGACAAAGTTTTTTGTTTTTTTTATCCCTTTCCTATGAGAATCCTGGCAGGAGCGGGAGAGAGAGGGTGTGTGTGAAATGAAGGTGGGCCAAAGAACACTAAGAGTGTGCAGTAGTACAGAATAATGCTCCCTGATCCAAATGAAAAACTGCAATTAAGAAGGAAATGTCCTCTTTGTTGTAGCTCTGATATTTCTAATGCTGCTCCTATTTATGATCATCCTTTTATAGCAATAGACTAAAATATGAACTTTAAAGATGTTTTATCAACCAACCACCTAAATGCATGTCTTCATTAAAAGTCATTCTCCTTTGTTCACTGGATGACTTTTGAGTATCTTCATTTGTTCTAATATTGAACATGAACTACCAAGAGACTTTCTTGAGTCAAGACCAGTTAAGAAAATCACCCAAATGAATGCTGGAATACACACACACACACACACACACACACACACACACACACACACACACA